>NW_003852464.1:3059415-3097833 GCF_000181295.1 Otolemur garnettii
AAAAAAAAAAAAGAAGTACTTTGTAAACTCTAAATAGTAGACAAATGTAAGATGATACTGATATTACGAAAATATTTACTTATAGAAAATTCTCAAATTTCTTAATATATTATTCAAATTACTTTTGTTATATAATGTATCATAATGTATTAAATAATTATTCCCAGCAAAGTACATTTAGAACTAAAGTATATTGGTTTTTAGACATACACTGGTTTAAAATAATTGAGCTTATTAAAATAAAGACTAGCTATATTTTCTCTTTGGGGGTTAAACAGAATACAATTAGAAACTGTAAAGAAATCATAGTAATTTAAAATATTGCAATTTCATTCTAATTTTGTTTAATTCGATTCAGAAAATGCGGTCATGCTCTTACTTTGATTTGCCATGAATCGTCGCTCAGCGTCATATATTGAAATGTAGCATTGGCAAAGTACACACCAATTCCCAGTAGTTCTGGAGACAGTGATATAAGAGGCTGCTGAAGTTCACTTTTTTGAACCTCTGTTGCTGGGGCACTGCTTTCTGGATTGCTATTCTGTGAGCATGATGAACTAATTGACCTAGCAGGATTCCCTGTAGAATAGCAACTTCTGCTTAGTTCATCAGGAGGACAATTTGTGGTTTCATTTCCTTTTCTAGTCCCATTGGGGAAATTGAATTGTGAAAAGGCTGCCCACTGGGAGCTTTCTGAATAAGTAACTGAATAAGTAACTTTATTTATGTATGTGAGGTACGTATTTACTTGGTACTGTCTTAATTAGCAAAGAAGGAATGACTTTATTAGGCCAGAGTCGGCTGTGTTTTTGATACAGATGAGGAAGTGGTATTAGGGAAGCAGTGGATTCACCGAGACTTGGGAAGAGTCAGAGTCCCTTGCAGGTGCAGATTGCACAGAACATTTTAATTTGCTACGGTAGAGTGGTTTTCTGGTTTTATAATTATTACTCATCCAACACAGACATTGAAGACAAGTCAATGGCTATTAACTTAGCTTAGAAAACAAAACAAAACACCCACAGTTTGGAAGCTTGGGAGATATATTCGTTGGGCCCTATGCAAACTTGATGTTTCAATTTCGCTGCGTTATAAAAGCATATTCATTGATGAACTACCCTTCCGTAGCACTGCCCATATGTTGACTTGAGCGATGTGTCCTTACGTTTTGAAACTGTGACAGTTTTTCATTAGTGTTTGCATTCCTAAGCAAGGACAGACATTAAGAGATCTAAATATAATGATAAAGTCTGAGAGTATCCACATCTTATATATTTTTAGAGTATATAAATAGTACTTGTTTTTACTGTATGTTAGCAAATGCCTAAATATATTAAACAAATTTTCTTGGCTATGATTTAAGTATCACCTAAATAGAGGAACCATACGATTGTTAAAACACTGTTCAATAAGTTGGTTCTTGTTTGCCCTGGTAGTGTTGTAGAGTAGTGTAATGGTTATAAACTCTTGCTCTGAACAAACATGTCCTTGATTCATGTCTCTGCTTTACCCCTCTCGAGGCTCGTGAGGGGTAAAGCACCAGGTAAGGCACCTTTTGCATTCATGAGGTTATGGAATGGACAATGAGTATTACTACAAGGGAAGCTCTTGGAAGAGGGCCTAGTACATAGGAATTGCTCAGTGGCTGTTAACAGTTACTACACATATTTCTCAATCACCTAGTGAAAAACCTGGTGCAAGGTATGTTCTCAGTAAACAGCTCATGAATGAATGAATGAATGGACAAGAGGAGGTCTTGCCCAGAAATTCTAGAATCATTATAAATCTGTCTTTGTCCTACATATTTAAACAAGCAACATATTTATGTATAGTTATAAAATTATAGCCAAATGCATCAAAGGTTCTATATAGCTTAGAATTTATGTTTAGGTAGAAGAAGAAAATTCTGGCAGCAATTTATGACCAGTTTGATTAAAATGCTCTGTGACTGTGGATGACTAGAAGTAGAAGTTAAAAGCTCTGCTGTGAAAATAGCATTGTGAAACACTAGTATTTTTCAAAAATAAGCCTTATGACCTCTTAATGAACACTTGTAAAAGGCTTTATTTGTATACAGTTCTCTTATTTCTGAGATGAGAGCAAACAAAAACTGTTCATGTCCTAACTTTTATGGGTTCTGTGTCAGATACTGTAAGTATTAAAAAAATAATAATAATTGAGCAATGATCCCTATGCCCAAGGAAGGCATAGCCACTTACTTGGGTTGGCAGTGATAACACATAATAATCAGGTCTTAACAAATGCATTACTTATTACCTATATAAACAATATTAAATAATGCAGTGTACACTCCAAATCCATACTCTGGGAATTTAAGAAAAATAAGATTTGTCTCTGTTACTGAAAATGATCAACTTTTTTTTTTTGGAGTATATTTATGTGAAACTGTTGAAGTAAAGGAATTGTCTTACTAAATATTTTAGAATTCTCAGAAAGTTCTGATATCTAAAGAAAGGTAAAAATGGAGAATTTTTATTATAGGATTTGGTTACTTTTTATTATACAAAAAATTTCAGAAAGACACACCATTACTAATGATATATGGACTTTTATTGTGCAATTACAATAATTTTTGAGCGTTAGGTGTTTTTTTTTTCCCCCTTGTTTTCATGATCGCGTTTTAGGAGATGAGATGAGTGTGACTGTGAAGTATAGTGTCTTCTCCATAAATATCCTTTGCTCTGGTCTATTTTCCAGCCTCCTTCACTCCTTTCTTCATTAATCCATGAGTATTGACAGAAAATCAATGAGGCAATTGCAATTAATTTTTTTTTAAAGTGGTATTGATAAAGTTAGTGGTACCTGGAGGTCACAATGCAAGTTCCATAAGAGATGAGGGGGAATAAAAACTGTTGGCTTTTAGCAACCAACCAATGCAGCAAGATACTTCTGCCTTTGACTAATTCTGAAAAATCAATCTTTTTTCCAAAGGAGAATAAGGTGCTTTATTATTATTATTATTGTTGTTTCAGGTTCATTGAGGATACAAAGAATTAGTTTACACTGATTGCATTTGTTAGGTAAAGTCCCTCCTATAATTGTGCCCAACCTCCAAGAGGTGTACCATATACCATAACTGCAACCCCTGCGTCCTCCCCTCTCCCCCTCCCTCATTCCCTCCACTCCTCCCCTTGAATTGATCGGAGTTTTTCTCTTATGTGGTGTGTATTAGATCATCTACTGGCTTCATATTAGAGTTGAGTACATTGGGTTCTTGCTTCTCCATTCTTGTGATGCTTTACTAAGAATGTGTTCCAGCTCTATCCAGGTTAATGCAAAAGATGTAGTCCCCCAATGTGAGTTGTAAAATGAGTCAGAAAGCATGTTTTCTGTTATAGATGAATCGTTATTATTCTTTCAAATATGGCAGCAACAGTAATATTGACAAACATTTTGTTTGATCTTCTGGGTCCTCTTGCAGTTAGTTGGGACTAGATCTGGACAATAGGGTCTGATCTGTGTCCGGGCATCCTTCTGCAGCCTGTCTTCCCCTGCCGTAAGGAAATGAGAGTCCTCTCAAGAAATGCTACTAGGTCAATTGAATTTACATGTAAAGAGACCCGAATCTTGACCTTTACCTCGGATATACACAAAAATTAATCTCAGGCAATTTGAAGATTCAAACTTGAAAGAGGAAACAATGATATTTCTTAAAGACATGTTAGAATAGTTTTCAAATACTTAGTTTGGCACCATTATTTCTTTTCGTTTTTTAATGAGACACCAATAATAAATGGAAAGGCTAAGAAATTAGATTTTGTTAAAATTAAAAGCTTATGCTTATCAAAGGTATTTCATGAATGGGAACGGGAGAGAAGGTATTTGTGATATGCGTAACCACCGAAGGATCTGTATGTAGATTATGTATCTCAAAAACTTGTATAAATTAATAAGAGAAAGGAGATGGTGAAAGTCTTGAACAGGCACTGAAAATGAGAACATGCAAATGGCTGGTAAAGACGTTACACAGTGCTCCTCATTGTCACTCCTCAGGAAAATGATAATTAAAACCTTGGTGGGATACCATGGCATTGCCCATTGATATGACTGTTACAATTTTAAAAAACTGATAATGCCACACATTGGAAAAGAGCAGAGAACTGCAAGAACTCTGAAACATTGCTCCTGGGGCATCAGTTGGTACAATTAGTATGGAAAACTGTTTTGTAGTATCTGTAGAACTAAATTTACTCATTCCCTGTGGTCCAGCAATTCCCCTTCTAGGTAAATCCTCGGCAGAAGTGTATACATTTGTTTATCAAAAGATGTCTCCCAGATGCTCATAAGAGTGGTATTGTTAAAACCCCAAATGGAAACACCTAATTGTCCATCAACAATAAAGCAAAAAATAATACGGAGAGAGCTCACAGGGTAGATTACTGTACAGCGATAATAAAATGAACAAATATTGCTATGCACAGCACCACAAACGCTTATGAGCATGATGGTGAGGAAAAAATGCCAGGCATGAAATGACATGCATTACACGACTTTTAAACATATAAATTTGATTTCTACGAAGTCCCAAAGTAGATGAAACTACTCTATAATAAGAAACTAAATTGAATTTTCCTTCAGGAAGATAAATGCCTGAAGAGAGTTACAGGCAAGGGAGTATCTGGTAATGTTTTGTTTTCTTGCTGTAGTAAGACAGGTGGTGCATTTTGTTAAGCTCCACTGAGCTGTGTGTTTAAGATGCGTGCACCTGAAGGGGTGACTGTCTATATACATATGCACACACGTTCATAAAAATATTGCTGGGCGGCGCCTGTGGCTCAAAGGAGTAGGGTGCCAGCCCCATATGCCGGAGGTGGTGGGTTCAAATCCAGCCCCGGCCAAAAACTGCAAAAAAAAAAAAATACATATATTTATATATTGCTCTAAAATTCAGTGCTAATTCTCTGAACAACTTATTTAATAAGGCGAAATTTTTGATAATTATAGTAGAAACATATGATCAAATGTCAGTATATTCCAGGCAAAGTGATTATTTTTTCAGTTGTAAAGAATAAAACTAGACTAAAAACATTCCAGAAATTTCTTCCTTTCGTTATTTCTCTTTGGTTTAGTCAAATGGCGTCCCCCTGCTCACTTGCCCTGCCGTCCCCTAGACCACTGTCGTCCAGTACTGCTGCTCGTCCAGCTTCTGTGGGGCCTTGAACTTTGGAATCTCATCATCTTTGGCTGTCCCAAACAAGCCAGCACAACAGCAGGGCACTCAGCTGGCAGGAGCATAAAAAGATCTTCAGAAGACCAGTTGATAAAATGCGAGATCTCTGTTCTCCCACCTTTTTTGTTTGAGTAAAGCTAGATAGAAGCCATTTTAGGGAAATATGAAATGTCTCATGTTCTCAGGCTTTGGATCCAGTTCCAGACTTGGAAGTAGTTGGGGAAAACAAAAAATTTCTTTGCAAAGTGTAAGGACATAAGTATCCAATGAAAAATTAGCATCGTGGAGGAGAGCCAGTGACTGGAGATAACATCTACGGCATTATGAAAGGCCCGTTCTATGCAGCAGAAAATAAAACAAAACCCTTTGATTGGCCATGCTTCTGGTAGCCAAGACTTTCCAGGCAGATGCTGAGATAGGGGAACAGATAAAGGCCAAGGGAAACTGAGAGAACAGAGATCATCAGCAACAGCTCTGATCTCCACCTGCATCAAAATAGTGATAAATGTAAATAATAAATCCCATATGAAATACATTAGATTTATGCTTGATATTATGGTTTTTGATTGCACATTTGTTCCACACAGGCTTATTAAATAGCTTTTCAAGTTCAATGTCATTAACAGGGGATAAAATATTCACCTGATGTGGAACCTTGCGCCAAGGGCTCCCAACCAAGGGACAGGGTGAAGAAGCTGGTGGATCACATTACAGTGTGAAAAAAACAAATGTAAAAATGAGAATTCTCCCACCAGAAGAAGGTGAACCCCAACCCCAAGCTCATGTCCAACTCCTCTTCAGGCCTTGATCCCTCCTTCCTTCTCTGAACCTCAGGACTTTGCACATTTTGTTTTTTGTTCTCAGGGAGAGCTTGAGAGTTCTCTAGATCTGCTCATTACGCCCCACTCTCAGCCCATGGCCATCCCTGATACCTCCTTCCCTACAGAGCAAAATTTCAGTTTGCTGGCCCTCTGCTATACTCAGTAACCTTCCTCTTTAGTGATGTTGCACTTACCCTCTCCTAGGCCCCTATGAGATGATAAATTCCTTTGAGATCAACGCCATTCTAGCTCATTCAATGCGGAAACCCCGCTTCTGCCTCTCTAATAGTTGCTGAGTAAATGATGAATGAGCTGCAGTCTGGGAAGCCTGGGGGACAGGATGACTCAGCTGTTTGGAGGAACACAGTCTGTAAGATGCAGTTTGTGACATTGCTCCAAATTATTCAAATGACAGTTTTCTTATATAGACACTTTGTCTCAGACAATATGTAAATGAAGTAAGAAAGATTATTATCCACTTCTAAATTACCAGCTCTTGGAGCTTTTTCTCCTAGTCCCACCTCCCAAATGCACTTGTGTTTACACATGTTTGTGTACAGGCGGGCCATAAAGTTTGCACTCGAACTTTATGGCCACCCGGTAGAATTTTTTCCCCTCAATCTTGACTGGTATTTCTTCAGATCTTACATAGCCACCTCCTCATCTCTTTCGTGTGTACAAAAATCACCTCCTCTAACAGTTTCCTAATCACTCCTGTCATAAATACCTTTCTACCCAGCTCCAAGCCAAGACCCGATAATGCTCTGTCTTTTATCAAGTTAAATTTCCGGAACCACTTGCTGTACAAAATGATGTTAAATGTTATTTGCTTCGGGGTAGTGCCTGTGGCTCAAGGAGTAGGGCGCTGGCCCCATATACCAGAGGTGGTGGGTTCAAACCCCACCCTGGTGAAAAATTGCAAATAATAATAATAAATGTTATTTGCTTCTCTCCTGTAGCAGAATGTACCACTGTGAGGGGCGGAGACATTCTCTGCCTTAACTCAGTGTTTGACACATGGTGAATCTGATCGTAAATATGGGTTGAATTAGCAGGTGAATGGATGCTCTCTGCATAGGATGCGAAACAAGTGACAATTTAAAAATCGCTTATCTGACTTTGAACACTTTTTTGTTTTTAACTTGGACTGTTATTAGTTTAATTCTGTGAAGTTATACATAGGAGATAAAGTGGTCCAGAAAATTCTGGGTAATGATGGGAGAAGAGGATTCAAAATATGTCCTGGTGCATTGTAAGCAGAAAAAAAAGCATGCATGCTTAATTAAGACTTGCTGTCTGTCATTAGATGGATATGTCTATGTATGGAACTATTTTTCTCCAGTATACATATCTGAAAAAAATCAGTAATGAAACATTTTGCTATCATTCTTATTCCCAAAGCCAAGTTATATAGAAGGAGGCCGTTAGAATCACTATAAGACATACTGAATATTTCATTTCCTTTGGATAAAAAGGTGTCATAAGATCCTTTGACAACCAACAGTGAAAGCCTAAGGATGATTCTACTAACTCAGACCTGATGGTGTGTGATGCAGAAGTAAGACATCAAAGACTTTTTAAAATACTTGTGACTTGATTGAAAGAAGTAACTGCCTATTAGGCTTAAGAACAACCCTGTGTTGTCACATATTGAAATTTAGTTTTGATTACTGAAAAGTCATTTTCCTTTATTTCTGGCTCAGATAAATAAGAGAAAAAGTATTATACACACACACAAATGATGTCAATTTAAAAGGGAGAAAACAAGTGAGAGAGGACTGCTGGGAAATCTTTGCTCCCCCCGTACACTGACCACAGTCATTAGCTCCTTGGAATCCTCTCCCCCACAAAAAAATCCTCTTGGAATTTTCAAGCGATAGGATATTAGAGCGTGTTATTTTCTTTTTGCCTTCCGTGTACATCTTGGCATTTGCTCTATTTTCTCCTACTTCACGAGATTCCCAGTAGATGGCACCATTGGGACTCACAACGTTGCTCCATCATGTAAAGAAGTATTAGGAACACTTTCAATCTCAAAGCATTTGTAAATAGTGCAATATATAATAGTAACGCTTGCAGTGTTGCCTTAGAAAACAAATACTCCTATAATGTCTAGAAAATAAGTCAACTGGTAAAAGCCAATAAATGCCACAACAGCCCCCACAATTTGTATTTGTGTCCGCATATTTCATAGCTAATGATTTTTATAAATTTAAATTATTTTTTAATGCAGAATGTATACACACATGCAAATGTGTATGTATGTGTGTATATATCTACATGTAATTATTTACTTATATTATTTACTGACTATTCTGACTAATTCTTAGTACCTGGATTCATTTTGTCAAGCCACTCAGAGACCCTGAAAATTCCGACGGGTTTATCCCGTTTTTCCTGTGGGACAGGAGCATGGGACAGTGATTCCAGATCTAGAATGTCTGGGGACACCAACCTCAGATTTTCTCCTGCATCGCCTAAAGCAAATGATGTAACCTCCCTGATGCTCAATTTTCCTACCTTTAAAACAGCATGTACCTGGCAGTGTTAGTACAAAAAGGTGAGAAGTTAAACAAGTGTGTGTGTGTGTGTGTGTGTGTACAAATAAATACATGCTGTGCCTGTTATAAAGTAGCAGTTCAAAACAGGTGTGCTACTATTAGTACACATATTGAAGTTCAGGGTTAAGAACAGGTGATTGATTATGAAGTGTTTTATGACCTTTCTGTCTTAGAAGAAGCCCAGATTTCCAAGTTGTCCTCAGGCCTGTGTCTACCTTTTCTTTGATTCTAGTGCTAGAAAACTCTACAGTGTAATATACACATATATAATTCTGGCTCATGAGAGATCCATGCAGTTGTCTGTATGGATTCTTAGAATAAAATGGGGCGAGACCAGACACTCCCATGGTACATTCCAGCCACTACCTCTGATGTCCAAATCATTCCCCTCTCATCCTCCTCCTTAGACTCACAGTTCATTGTACCATCTTCCTAAATAACCACTCAACGCACAACGCCTCTTCCCCCACCTCTCGTGCACACAGTGTTAGCAATTAAATTTGCTCAGGATGTCCACCTGCTGTAATGATGACTTCATAACTCACCCAAATTCTAACTTGACTCCATAGGGTAAGGCACATTTTTAGTTCTGAGAAGCCTTTGGAAACCACCATGCACTAAGAGAAGCACTTGCTATGTTTTCCCTCCAAGTCATTAGTCTTTCTTTATTAATTCATTCAACAAATACTGACACAACACTTTATGCCAGTGACTACCCCAGGCACTATGTTGTGCCTTCAGAGTCCTTCAACTCTGCCTAAAAATATTACCCATTATTTATTGAACAGATACTGAGTTCAGATACAGTGCCTAAGAAGTTTATAGAAACAGAAGAGGAGGAAGAAAGAAGGGGAAGAGATGGAGAGAGATAGGGAAGGGGAAAAGGAAGGTAGAAATTCAACTGTTGAATTTGAACTCAGCTCCCTATGTGATGGTGTATGTGTTTGGAAGTGGGACACTGAGGAGGTAATTAGGATGAGATGAGGCCCGAGGGTGGACTCTCGTGGTGACACCAGTGCCTATTTAAGGAGAGACACCAGAGATCTTAATCTTGGGCTCTTCCCTCTGTTTGTGAAGACACAGAGAGAAGGTGGCTGTCTGCAAGCCAAGAATAGAGCCCTCAGCAGAAAGAGACCAAGCTGGCGGTCTGATTTTGGACTTCTCAGTCTCCAGACCTACGAGGGAATAAATTTCTGTTGTTTAAGCAACTCAATCCGTGGTGTTTTATATAATGCCATCCTGAGAAGTCGAAGACACCATGTTTGCTGTACTGAAAATGGTTCCTGGAGCCAGAACAGAGGGAATTAAAATAAAATTAATCAGCAGTGCTAGTGTTTTAGCCCAGATATTAAAATAGACATTACATTCATTTTCTAAATTTGATAAAGAATCTAACAAATGCCATTACTAAAAACTACTCAGCAGCCTTTTGCCTTTCCAAGACAGCAGAGCTTGAGAATCCAAAGTACAGTTGAAAGTGACTTTAGTCTGATCTTTACATGTTGCTTAGAATTTCCAGTCTTGCTGGTGGAACATTTTGTAGTAACATTTAGAATATAAACATTTTATTTTTTGCCTGCAGTGAAGAGAGCTGATTCACGATGAGTTCCTCTGTCCCCCTTCACCATATGTCTCTTGCTCATTGTTGATTTCCTGTTGACATTCAAAGGAGCAACACATAGGAATGCGTTAGGAGGAAAGCTTTACATTTAATGATGAACATTTTTTATAAGCCCAGACCAGATTTTCCTATAGAGCCATTTAAAATCCATTGTCGATTATTTCTTTCATGTTTTATAGAAACTTGTGCTGGAAGCATCAATAATCCCTTCTCCTCAGCCCACAAATGTTCAAGAAAAATGTCATAAATAGATTTATTTATACAATATAATGAGAGGAGGGGGATCCTGTGGGAAGCTGGTGAGACTTGTGACTCAGTAACACAGCCTGTGAAATTCAGCTGTGATGTCAGGAGACCGTAAGCATTTGGTAATCCCACTTCAAATTTCTGGTCTTCCTTGATCCTATTTCATACTTTACAATACATTTTGAATTGTTATCTCAGTGAGTTGACTCAAATTTTATGTCAATATATTTATAGCACAACAACTTACAAATGGGAGATCCTTTCCCTTTAATTCTCTTCCATGATATGAAAGTGTTTTGTTCTATTGAAAATAATACATACACGTGTTAGTATTTTTCTGTTTGGCTTTTCATTTCTTCCATTCTTCTTGTGTGCATTGTTCTAAATACTAGGTTCATCTATATGGCCAGATCAAACAGTACCCCATCCTAATGAAAACAGGTAAATACCTAAATAAATGAGATGGCTCCGGTGTAATGAGAGGCCATGGCCAGGAGGGGGCATGAGAGGCTCTCTCAGATGGGCTGGTCAGGGCAGGCCTCTCTGGGGATGCATTTGCATAATGGTCTGAATGACCTGAAGCTACACTGCCAAAGAAGGGCCTTCAATCCTGAGGGATGGGAGGCGGCAACAAGGCAGGATTTTTGAGAAACAGAAAGAAGGGCAGCATCCTTGAAGGAGAGAAGGGGGGCGCGTGAGAATGGAGGTAGGAGATGGAGCGGAGTGGCTGGGAAGAGCATTCACTATCTCTTTGATTTTTTTTCCTATCAGGCACTATCAACTTTAACCATTCTATTTAAAATTACTTGGCAGGAACAGGAGGAGTAGATAATTGGTGTCTATTCACCTTGTGTTTGTTTCTTTTCCACTAAATTTCTTCATGCTAAGACATCATTATCCAAATCTCTCGACTGTTCTGTCAACTGGCTGAGCCCACTGTGATTTCCATGTTTTCTCCCACAGGGAGAAATCTGCATATTCTAGACCCAAATTTTTAGACTTTAATCAAAATGACTTCACATTAAGACACTGAGGGAAACACTGAGATGGCCTGGGGAGATTATTTTGCTAAATCTTAGAAATCCTCAGATGAACGAAGGGTATTTAAAAACTAAAGGAAGAGAGTTGGGACAATGGGAACATTTAAATGGGTTCCCTGAGTGACCCTGTCTCCAGTGTTCATTCTCTGAATTTTTTTTCAATAATCCTGAATATTTATCAAAATAATGAACCTATAAAAAAGAATTTCTATAATTTATGATTTAAGTAAATTGTAAGTTATCTTAGTGTAACTGAACCAGCATTTCAGACGTACTATGTGTAATATGTTTATAAAAATGTGTCATTTAGAATTTGTTTATATTTCAAAGCGGAAAAAAGAGAGCTCTCTTCTGATTACAAATTGGAGCAGTGGTAAAGTTCTCACTTGCCATGAGAGGTCTGTGTTCGCGTCTCACAATTTCACATGAGATCTCGCTCTTAAACCGTTAGTACGATGACTGGCATTTAAGGGCAGACGCTAAATATTTGTTTACTGAATACATATATAAATAATAAAGATACAACTTCGAAGTCTAATGCAGATATAAATGCCGTATGTTAAAATTATCTGGATTAGGAAGGAAAATTGTGAGCTCACTCTGTATTTACCCCACTAACAAGTAACCTTTATGAGTTCATTTAAATGTTTGTGGTTTAGGTGGAGATTTCCTTTACCTGTGTTTCCTTTGAGAAATAGAATCTTGGCTCATGTGATCAACTTGATCTACGGCTTGCATGATTAAAGAATTTATCGGTCATATCTTTATTGGTTTACTTTTTTAGATTGATTTTTCATGCAAAGGTAATATTTTGCGCTGCTTCGTAGAATTAGCAAATTAAATGCATAAAGGAAACCATTTGTTCATTGTCAAGTTCTGCTGAGTTGTCATACAAGTAAGATGCACAGGACTAAAGTTTTCTTTGGCACACTTTTCCATCGACTACTGCCACTTTCCAGGACTGTTAAATTGAATTAAGAGAGGACAAACTAGCTATAAAACACTTTTATCTGCTTATCAATTTCCAAGCACCTGAACGTCATGAAAATGACAAAGTCTCATTGTTCTCTGACAGGCCTTGCTCCTGAATTCGATTACTTACCCATCGGAATATCTATGGAATTCCTGAATAAAATTCTAGTAGAGAAAAACTTTGAAAAGTAATTGGAGAGAACAAGTCGGGAACTTGAAAGGATTCAGAAACCCCATTAAATTTTTATAGCTTCAAAAATACCAGCCATGTTACAGCATCCCCTATAATACAACTTCACATATATGGGGTTTTTCTCAAATAGTGTGGGATCCATTTCTGCACACATAGAGCTGAAAAGTTTAATTACTATCCACTTCTACATTCTATGTTACAAACTAATATTTACTCTATTGTAAATGATGATGTCTATATTTAATTACTGAAGATCCATGCAGTGGGTTTCAATATTTAAGAGGTTCAAACAATTAAAAAATAATGTATTTTTTGATTTATTCTCTTTCACAGATCTTTTTATATTTATTAGCTAAATTTAGTTAAATATTTAGATTTAACCATCAAAATACAGAAACCTAACATGATTCTGTAGAACTCTCTTTTCTATTGGAATTTATTTTAATGAAAAATGTGTTGCTTGAGACCTTCTTTACTAATATTGCAGATTTTTAAGTCCAAATAATGTTTATCTTTGTTTACACATTTACTCTAATTACTTAAGTCAATTGATCAGGCATAATTTGCCTTATGAAAACTCTTTGTCTTTTTCCCAAAGGATTTTGTATGTTTTAAAAAGTGGTTTATTATAAATGATCCATGAACTGAATATTACCTTTATTAATTTCTAGATTGTTTTTGACCTTCATACTTTTAGGACTCGGGTAAATTTTGTGCTTTTAATAATGACTTTTCTTTTTATAATAAAGACAATTTTTTTTCCATCTCCAAGTTTTATGCTTTGTTTTATTTTTTCTGTATTTTTGTAGAACTTTTGTTATTATTTTAACATTTTCTAATATCCTTTTTAAGTCTGTGATCTATTTCTTCTGAGCTTCAACAAGTTATTTTTATAAATTTTTATAAATACCTTCCAGGGTTCTGATACTTATTATTTATATGAATAGAATAGTCTCAGAAAAAAATATTACAAATGTATGTATGATGTAGATCTACTATACAGAACAAAAACTCCATTTAAATAAATGACATATCAATCAAATGCTATTAGAGATTGTCAGAAATTATTTTCTAAAGGTCTTTTTTTTTTTTTTCTAAACTATGCTATCTATAAACCAGTTTGTGAGGGGCAAAAAAAACCCCACCTTCAATAAATACCAATTTCTTTTAGTGAGTTCTATTTTAAGTTTCTGGGAAGTGCTTTAGAGTCTTTCAAAAATCAGAAAAGATTTTGGATTTTACATGGATACTTTATGGCAGAAATTCAAACTTAGCTGAAAGCTTAGAGTAGTGGGAGAAAACTCATGTCTGGCTCAACTTCCAGTGACATCCAACCACTTGCGTTCCTCAGACAGATTCACACTTTTATTTATGTCCCTCACTCTCTGCCTGACACCCCCTCCTACTCCAATCCTTTGACCACATATTTCTCACGACTCTTCTGTAGTATCCCTGACCCCTTAAAGGAGGCTTTGCTGTCACTTAGGAGCTTCTCTGGAAAAGTGTGTTTCGCCTCATCAGACTATTATGTGAATGACTGTTTTTTGACTTAGGTTCCTCCTAGACCATGAGCTTCTTGAGGGCAGGGATGCCGCTGCCTTCATCACAGTATCCTCGGGACCCTGTGGGGTCCTAACCCGTAGCGGCTGTCTGTGGCTCAGCCAACACCTGTTGAGTGAAGGAGCACCAAGCCTTGAGTGCAGAGGGAGGAGGAAAAAAAATATATCTTATCAGAATTGTTGGCAGATGAGCTCAGAGTTGACTAAAACCTTCTCAGGGTACAAAGAAAGTAGAAGGGGAAGGTTTGTAAAATGATTCATAAATCTTCACTATCTTACTCAGAGATAGTAAAGGAATAAGAGCGGAGACTCGAAAATCAAATTCTTTAGAAAATAGGGAGCTTAGTTTAAGGGGAAATAGTACGAGAAAAATAATTTTGCAAAATAATCATGTTTCATTTAATTTGGTGGTGTCTTACCCAGTCAGAGGTGACCTGGAAGACTTCACCATGTCATGTGCTGCTGATGGGAAGGACTCCAGAATTGGACAGTCAACGTCATTTGTATGATGATGAGAACTAAAACGGTAAAGAACAGATAAATGGACAAGCTTTGCCTGTGGCTCAAAGGAGTAGGGCGCTGGCCCCATATACCAGAGGTGGTGGTTTCAAACCCAGCCCCAGCCAAAAACTGCAAAAGAAAAAGCAAAAGTTTTGTATATTTATATAGAAGGAGAGGAGACACAGGGAGAGCCTTAAACTATAGCTTAAACAAGAAAAGCTAGAGCAAGAAATGAGACTTGGCTGAAAAGCCGCAGATGCAGAACAAAAAAATTGCCTGCTGCTTGATAATAATGGTCATGTCAACAAAAACTACAGTGATAAAGAATGCATATTACGGGCTAGGGTTTTATTATTTAATTTAAATCTCAATGCAACCATTTGGGGGAAGATTTCCATGTTTTCCCATAGAGAAATCAGCAATGACAGTGAGATGAGTCACGTGTCCACGGTCTCAGAACTGCTGAAGTTTGGAGTCAGGAATGCCGGCCAGGTAGAGGGTCTCCACAGTCTGAATATCACCCACCACCCTCTCTCATCTAAGCTCTAACCAAACATTAGGTGACATTTGGGGTATAGCTATCCTGAGATTAAGAGTCGTATTTATTTTATCTCATTTGCTCCTTAGAAAGTACACAAGATAAATAGAGAAGGTGGTACCCTCCTAAATTTAAAGGCAAAGAAACAGACTCTAAAGGACCTGAGAGATTTTCCCCAAGGATCCACAACCTATAATGATCCCGACTGAACCTGCAGGTTTTAGTTCCGATAACATGGTAGCTTCCATTAAATTCTTCTACCTCCCTAGAGAAGGTCCCTTTAGGAAAGAGAGTATTAATGTCAGTGTTTTTCATAAAAACGTAAGTCTCTTTATATATCTGTCTATTCACGCACACATCCATACCTGCATGTGTTATAACCTATTGGCCCCATTTTATCATTTTCAAAGCTTATAGCAAAAATTTTATTTTTACTTGAGTCTGTACACCAAGAAAAGCAAAAGGTGTTTTATGAAAGTTTTATCATTATGGATTCTAAATATTGAAAACATATGACTGCCTTTAAAACCCTCCCTATGTGAGGTGCTTGTTCGTGAGCGTGCTATTTTGTGTGCGAAGTTAGTTGGTAACAGCTGCAGCCCAGTGTTCCTGTAGGACCCGTGTCTTTGAACAAGTGAAGTTAAGCCACACCTGGAAACCTGTGAGTTCTCACGCTCCCTTTCTCCGGGAGGCCTCCTGACAGTGGCTCACAGTCATAACAAGTAATAGTGTCTAAACATTTACCAGTAATGATTCGATACTTTCTCCCTAGGTCTTTTTCGTTTTTTCCCTCTCAACTACATATGGAATATTATTGACCATATGTTCAGTAATGCCTTCCTCAGCTTCCTCTGGCACTTTTATCCATGTTAATTTTTAAGGCTTCAGACCTAAATTACTAAGTTGAAGGAGCTGAAGAGAAGGAAGCAGTGGGAGAGAGTAAAGGAAGAAAGAATAACCCACTTGGCCTCCCTGCTCCGTGTGCTCCCGACTACTTCACCTCATCCCTGCTGCAGCCCTGCAGAGCTCCCTGGGAGTAAGGGATGGAGATTTACATCTCTGCTTAGTTCTTAACCTTGTGCTTTGATCACTGTACTTAGAGACTCTTGGATTCAAATTCATGTTTGATATGTATTTTTAGAGTCTCTATTGTGAAATGAGACTCTAATCAATATTTTGTGAAACACATACAGAATCTCGAATATACAGAATAATTTAAATTCAATGTCTGCATGCCCGCCATCTCCGTCTTGCCCCATAAGTCGTCTTGTGGCTCTGTAGGCCATACTCATCTCTGCCTACCTAGAGGAAAATACTGTTCTGATTCATGTTAATCACTTCCTTGCTTCTTTTCTGCCCCTTATACATGTTTTTTTAAAGTTTTTGTTATCATTAACTAAGAAAACGGAGTTGTTACCATGTGAGAGGAACTAATATTCACTGTGAAGTCATGCAGGAATGCACTTATTATATGCTATCTGTGTTCACATGCAGGAATGCTGCACTTATTATATGCTGTCTGTGTTCACACGCAGGAATGCTGCACTTATTATATGCTGTGTTCACACGCAGGAATGCACTTATTATATGCTGTCTGTGTTCAGATGCAGGAATGAATGCACTTATTATATACTGTCTATGTTCACACGCAGGAATGCACTTATTATATGCTGTCTGTGTTTACACACAAGAATGCACTTATTATATCCTGTGTTCACACGTTAAAAATCATACTTCTTTCAGTTTGAACACAAAAGACCATTTCTAGGCCTTTGAGTGCCCCTAAGTGGACATAACAGAAAATACAGGATTTTATAGCTCCTGGAATCCCTCTCCTTCCAGCTAACAGTCAGACTTCCCCAGTTTCCTGGCCTAACTGCCTAAGCATTCTTCTTAATCCTTTTTCCCCCATTAAACAAGGGCTCCTAGTCTTTAATTTGACTCTGCAAACAGAAGGCATTTGTGTGATATTAATTTTGCTGGCAAGTTGAAGTGGCATCTGTCCCACTCCCCAGCTACAGGCCACTTGAGCCTTTGTCACTGCAGCTGTATCAGCTGGGGGTCAGGTGGGTGGGGCTGTGGCCTGGGAGCTGCTGGTCAGCGACTCTCAGTCAACTTTCCACCATGTTCAGGCAGCTTTTGCATCTTAGGAAATAAGTCCGTTTGGCGTGGTTTTGTTATAGGCTGTCGGGTCCTCTGTGGCACAAATGGATGTTTTGATTTTTACCCTGTTTTGAAGCTGCTTCATGGGGATCAGGCTGTCTCCAAACACAGGCAGAATGTGGGCATGTGCTGGGCATGCCGAGGTGCTGTTAGCCATGGAGAGAAAGTAATTTGCTGTCACTTTTAAGGCTCGGTTTATAGTTGCCTCTTCTTATTTCATAATCAAGGCAGAAGTTATTTTGTCATGTGTTTCCACGAGTCATGCTTGTGACCCTAATTGTTCTAAATGTTGAGAGAGTGGGTTTTAATTTATACTCTTACCTGATATTTTGAATGACACAGTCTCTTTAATGGGAAATTTAGTTCATTCACATAGTCAGTCAATATTTATGGAGGGGCTTATTGTATGTCAAAAGTATTGGTGTAAATCAGACGAAAGTATTCCTGTTTTCTTGGCGTGATGTTTGGTAGTGGAGAACCTGCAAATAATAGTGATGTATGTAGATACATTTATAAAAGCAAATGTAGTGACTTCAGATAGAAATAAGTAAAGAAAGATGGAGACTTTACCTTCTTCATGTTTACATGGATGAAGCTGGAAAATGTTCTTCTTAGCAAAGTATCGCAAGAATGAAAGAAAAAGGATCCAATGTACACAGTCATATTATGAAATGAATTTATAGCTTTCATATGAAAGTTATAACCTAATTATAGCCTAAGAATATGGGGAGGAGAGAGGAGAGGGAGTGGGTGGGTGGAGGGAGGGTAATTGGTGGGATCACCTCTGTGGTTTATCTTAAGGGTACAAGTGAATCTTTCTAAGAGTAGAATATAAACGTCTTAACACAATAACTAAGAAAATGACATAAAGGCTATGTTCACCAGTTTGATGAAAACATTTCAAATTGTATATGAAATCACCACACTGTACCCCATGATTGCATTAATGTACACAGCTATCATTTAATAAAAAAAAAGAAGTAAGTAATAATGAAGAAAATGAAGATCACGGGATGCAACGGGAAAAGGGAAGGACCATTTTATACAGGAGGACGTGGGAGGCCTCTGAGGATCGGCCATTTCAGCTGAAGGCAAAGGGATGAAAACAAATTGAACCGCGTTTGAGGCACAGACCAGAAAATGCAAGATCACTGTGGCGTCACTATATCTTGTTGCATCTGAGAAGCAGACAGGATATTAGAAAGTGAAGAAGAGCAGTAAGAACTGGGGCTGGAGGAAGACCGGGGCCAGGTGCCGTCAGCCCTTCACACCACCAGTTGATAAGGGTGTGAACACCCATCCACCTTATTCATTAAATACATGCAGATAACAAGTTCTATTTTCAGTTAGCTCTTTTAAAGTAAAACTAAAATTAAATCAATGGGGAAGGTTTGCATGAGTTTTTGTGATTGTATAGCACATGTGACGTTGATGGTGCAATGTCAGAATTACTATTTTTAGATCAGGACACATTTTCTCATTTTTTTTCCTTGTTCATTTCACCTGCTCGCTACTGACATGGACGTTGGGAGAGCTGGACCACTGGAGAGTGGTGTACTCATGCTCAGCTGTGGGGCTTTGGCCCCAGGGTGACCACTTGGCAGCTACGCCCTTGACTTTTGTGCAGATGCTGGAAGGCGCTGCTGTGACACCTGCTGCTGCGTTTTTGTAGAAACGCTTCCATGGACATTCTGTGCTGTTTGATCATGTCACCTCTCAGACAGAGGAACTTTCTTCTGCAGTTTCAGGGGGAACTGTGTTTCTCCAGGGTAGCTGGTTATGTTTTAATCCCAAAGACAGGGATCTTTTGTCTTTCCAGGAGCACAACTAAATTGATAGTTTACACGTTACTAGGGAGAAAGGTTTCTGTGAATGAATGACTCTTCATTTAACCTTCCCCACCTCTAGTTATCTGTGTATTATTTATGTATTCTGTTGTAGCAAACACATTTCTTTAAACCACCTGGAATCCTTTCTGTATCCAGTAACAGAATATGAAAATATCGCAGAATTTACCATTCTC
Organism: Otolemur garnettii; assembly: GCF_000181295.1. NCBI lineage: Eukaryota > Metazoa > Chordata > Mammalia > Primates > Galagidae > Otolemur > Otolemur garnettii. The sequence goes on from NW_003852464.1 coordinate 3,078,845, forward strand.
CTCCACTGCTGAGACTGTGTTCTCATTGTATTTCAACTCCTGCCAACAAATACCCAACAAATTTAATACAAATTAAATTTAGGTCTTTAATTTCCTTAGAGCACAAGTCATGTGTATCCAGAGAGTGATGTACCCTACCCTTTAACCAATACCCCGATGTCTGCAGCTGTAGTCACACACACTGAAACTCTCCAAGTCTCTCTCTTATGCCAAGAAACTAGGCAGAAGAAACCCAACTTTCTGTCTCTTAAACAGACTCTGTAAAGACGACAATAGATCAGAAAGCACTTGTACTTGAACTATGCTGTGTCGGGAATCTTACGTCTTTATCCAAGAAAATTTTGCTTTCCTGTTGTAACATTTTGCTCAGACCCCAGAAAGAAGTTAAAGAAAGGACTCTTCTCTAACACGTATCACATTTTCAAGATAATTTCTAAAACAATGCCTTCTTGTGCTGTCAGAAAAAAAAAGATAGTGCTGGGGGAAAAAACTTTCATTAATATAAGAAAGTTGACTTTCTGCATCCAGAACACAGGTGTTCTTTGTATGCAGAGAGGGCAGGGGCTAGGAAAATTGGATGCCAATAAGTAGCATTGTGCCTCTCTGTTTAAAGCAAATGTTTGTTTTTTCTGAGACAGCGCAGCCATCCCCAGAGCGGCCTCCGGGCAAAAGCAAGAATGGGGGGCAGGATACATCCTTTATGAAGTGAGATAAATTTCATGCTCTTTACCACCAGCTCTGACTGCAGGCCTTTCCTGCAGTCTGGCTCCTTCCCCAGTGGGAACAAAAACGGAAAGTGATTAAAGTTCCCTCAGTTACAGTCAGCAGGAGGCGATGGGCTTGGCTTCTTCCACAGAGGCAGAGAGAAAGTGCTTTAAAGGAGACTTGTGAGAGTTCTTTGAAGAAAAGAAGTTAAGACTCCAAGGGCCGGTGGAGTTCTGTCGTAACATTTGTTCATTTCCTCGACTTCATATGGCTTCTTTGACTTCTTGGAATAGCGTCACCCTCTTCATTAAGTTGTTCCCGATAAAAGGAGGACAGAGAAGTACAGCTCCTGGCTGGGGCGAGGGTTCACTGTGCTCTGCTGTGAGGGAGAGTGTCTGCAGTGTGGCTTGTATAAGACGTGCAGATTGATACAAATGATCACTAGATCCAGTGTGTGTGTGTGTGTGTGAGAGAGAGAGAGAGAGAGAGGAAAAAGAGAGGTGGAGAGAGAGATGCACATATAGGGACTATGAATGAATGAATGAATGCATATGGGCAATGGTTTTATTCTGTAGGGTAGGTGGCCTGGGACTTTGAGCAGCCAGAATTGTCTTTGCCTCAGTCCAATGAACTGGCGAGAACCTCTCACCCTGACCCCCTCAGGACAAAACTACTGGACCTTTCTCCTCTCTCTCTTTAAAAAGATAGGGGAAAAAAAAGTTTGCAATCAGTATTCAGACATTCTTATAACTAATAGGATTAGGGGCGTTACAAAGGGATTTGAACAAGGTAATTAGTTTACTGCGTAGTCCACAGCAGAGCAAGCAAAATCCTTCTGAGAAAAGGCAGACAAAATAGGTCAGAAAATGTGTGGGAAGTGAGGTAAGACCTCTCCACGAGGACCAGGATCCACGGGGATGTTGGGAAGGGCCCCAGAGCCCCCATTCATTGCTGCAGACTGCTTTTTTCTCTTTTTTTCTTTTTCTTTTTTTCCTTTTTTTTAGGTTGGCCACCAGAGGTGTGAAGCAAAGTGACTTACTTAATAGGAGAGTTAACGGGTGTTGTTCCTGGACCCTGAGTTTTCTGTCCCAAGGGCATAAATGCCACCTTCAAAGTCTTTCTAGCAACAGGGCATGAAGGGAATGTTTTGGAAAATCTGAAGAAATCTTAATGGGCACTTTACAAGCTAGAAAAAATTATACAATTAGGGGAACTCAAAAAAATCTCTCATTTTCTCGACTAGATTCATTACTTTAATTGCAAAAAAATTATTGCAAACAGAGATGTGAGGGGTGTGTTCTGGGCTTAATTAAAGTCCTTAAACACTTGCACTCCAATTTGCAAGGTTGTCACTGCAGGAGAAAGTGCTTGTGGAGAGGCATGTGAATTAGGACAGAGTCACAAGGAGGGTCCATATTTTGTTCCTTTATAGCTACATGACTTTTCCTACCTCCTCCTTAGCTTCTTAGAAAACTAGTATTATCAATGGTCCTGTTGTTATTCGTGGGGTTAGGAAAGCTTCCAAAGGAATGCTAGAGAAAAACATCTTCAGAGTCTCTGTATGTTTGTGGGTACTACATACTTTATTTAGTACCTTCTGAATCTTACAACAACCCGGGGCCAGATCAAAGCCACTGGAAGCTGCTAGAAAGGCTGTGGGCCTGGCCTTGGTCCTGTGTTGGCTTACATCTGGCAGAGGAAACAGTAGGCGTTTCTACCTAATGAACCATCCAGTGTCTCCTCAGAAGTGGATCTGTCAGTATCTGTCTATAGGTAAAAGACAGAAGGTTATTGGCTGATGAAAGGACTCGTTACACATGCACAGAAAGGAAACCTCAGAATAAGAGATTATATAATAGGCCATGACCATGACCTTCCATCAGGAAGCCCAGATGTGTGTCTCCACATTCCCAGAGGGTGTTCCCTTTATTAGAACACTGGCCTGTGCTGGGTTAGACACAGTGCAATTGCACATCCTTTTTATGTCACAATAAAACGTCATGTTCTTTTGTTTCTGTGCAAATCGAAGCTATTTTTTTTGCCATTGTATCCTGAAACCATGGTCTAGTTTTAGGATATAATTTGAAACTAACCTTGTAAAAAAGAGAGTATTGCAGGGCCGTTTACTATGGTTGGGCAAGTTACTCTCTGAAACAAGGGTTCCCAGCCAGCCAGTGGGTTTTTAACCCCGGATCTCCTGTGCTGGCAGAACTGTCTGTGCAATTTATCTGTAACGTATCTGCCTCTGTATAATTAACTCAAAGATGCCCTGTATACTATGGTAGATTTTAAATGACTGATACTCACGTTTAATCACTGTAAGTGATGCACAGATTTAGAGGAGCAAGTTCTTCAAATACCTAATGCTAATCCCAAATGACTATATTAATAGATGATTTCTGAAAAGAAAAGATGATTTCTTAGGTGTCACTTAGTAAAGATTCAGGACGTCACATACGTATCTAAAATTTAAATTGAATTAAAAGGTTCTAGACCAGTGGTTCTCAACCTTCTTAATACCACAACCCTTTAATACAGTTCCTCATGTTGTGGTGACCCCCAACCATAAAATTATTTTTGTTGCTACTTCATAACTGTAATTTTGCTACTGTAATAAATCATAATGTAAATATCTGATGTGCAGGAGACCCCCAAAGGGATAAGAACCGCTGTTCTAGACTCTGTGATGGTTGAGGCCCCATGTTTTGGACTTAGGGAAATAAAAAAGTGAATGACAGAGTTTCTAAGCTCCAGGGTGTGGCCATCTGGAGAAGGAAGCTTTTAGCGGTGAAGAGAATGACAGGCAGGGAATGAGAAGAAGTGGAACTGCAAGGTGAGGGAAGGAATGGCTTTTGTAGGAGGTGATATTTCTGTATAATATGAAAGAAGAAAGAGACTTGCAGGCAGAGGTGGGTGGGTAGGAGCCTTGGGAAAGTTTGCAGGATGGTGGAGGGGGGGAGGCAGTGTAGCAAATGACTGGATTGGATCATTATATGGAAACGGATGACTGTAAGTGGGAGAGGGGACAGATACTTTGATAGAGGACTGAGGAATAGAGACTTAAAGGAATGAACTAGAGCTAGAAAGTCGGTTTAGGAAGCTAAAATTACACATATAGACCAGGGGGGAAAGCGACCAAGAACAGAGTTATGATTTTAATTAAAAATTAAATAAAAAATTTTAAAAAATGGAAAGAAGTGGACAGAAGGGAAATCAAGGTCAAAACCATCCACATTCTCGAGGTTGGGAACAAATGGCACGAGCGATTGACTTTCCTGTATTTATTTACACTGTAGAGTGAACATACTTTTTCTTTTCTTCTTTAAAGTTTTGTTTTGTTTTTAGTTGGCACATAATATTTGTACATGTTTATGGGGGACGGTGTGATATTCAACACACGTACACATCGCAAATGATCAAATCTGGGCAGTTAGCATCTCTACTACCTCCACATTGTCATTTCTTTGTGGTGAAAACATTCAAAATCATCTCTTGTAGCTATTTGGAAGTATACAATATGCTATTTTTTAATTATAGTCATTCTACTGTAAAATATGACACAAGACCCCATTCCTCTCATCCAAACATAACTTGATGCCCAGACACCAGCCTTTCCTCATGTTCCCCTCACTTTTGCCAGCCTCTGGGAAGCACTGTTCTCTCTTCCTATGAAATCAGCTTTGTTAGAATTCACAGGACTGAGATCATGGGGTATTTGTATTTCTCTTCTTTATTTATTTCACTTACCATGTTCTCTAAGTTCATCCAGGTAGCTGCAAATGATAGAATGTCATTCTTGTTTTTTTAATTGCTGAACACTATTGCAGGTGTATATACCATGCTTTAAAAATCCACTCATTCATTGATGGACACTTAAGTTTATTTTTTGGCTGCTGTGAATAGTGCAGCGATAAGCATCACTATTTGGCTGGGCAAAATGGCTCACACCTCACATCTGTGATCTTAGCACTTTGGGCAGCAAAGATGGGAAGATTGCTGGCGGCTGGAAGCTCTAGAAGCCTGGGAAACATGGTGAAATCCTCTCCCTACAAAACCAAAAAGAAAACAAAACACAAAAACATCATTAATCTTTAGGGAAATGCAAATAAAAACTATAATGAGATACCACTCTGTTAGAATGGACATTATGAAAAAGACAAAAAACAAAAACAAAACTCAAATGCAGGTAAGGATGTGGCCACAGGGGAAATCTTACAGTCTCTTGGTGGAAATGTAAATTAAGATAGCCATTATGGACAACAGCATGGGGGTTCCTCAAAAAATCAAAAATAGATCTCATCGAGATCTATGACCATATAGCCAAAGGAACTGAAAACGGGCTGTGGATGAGATACCAGCATGCCCATGTTCACTGCAGAAGAAAACAGTTCTGCTTTGTTCAGAGAGTATAGTACAGCTTGCGTTTGAAATACAAATATTGTCTAAATCTTTAGTGATTAGTGGTGACATTACACAGAAAATTTTCTGGGATTATGGTGGTGATATGCATTCTCATAACACTTCTGTATTGTTAGTTAATTATTTTTAGAATTCTTAATCAGAATTGCCATCTGATTATATTGAACTATCATCAGTGTATCAGAGACTCTACTAGCAGATGTTTAGCATATTATATATATATATATATATATTTATTTTTTAATAAAAATATTTTTAAGGCACATTTGCTCATAGAAGTTTTAGCAACATAGCTTGTTACTTTCTTGGGCTGCAGTCCTGAGATCATTCATTCATTATTTCTTACAGTTGTGAGAACAAGAATACAGCTTTTTGCTAAGGAATGGATGGTACGTGTTCTGTGGAGTTGAGGTGATTATGATTTCTAGTTAGAATGACGGCCAGTGGTTCAGTGCACACAGCAGGTATCAATCAATTCCCACATTCAATGTAGTATCTTGTATTCCAGTAGGGGAAAAGATGAACAGTATATAGTTCAGGACTTCAAGGAGGTTCCAGTTTCATCCTCAAATGACTATACAATAGAGAATAAATGCTTAGGACTTTAGAAGCTAAGGCTAAGAAAAATTATAATTATATGAGTGTGGCTCAAAAAATAATGTGTAAGATTTTCAGAGAAGAAACTTAACATCATAGATTAGCATGATTGAGAAGGACCAGATTGAACCAGATCTGGAAAAGGCAGACTCACTTTCATCCAGTGCACGACAAGAAATTTCCTATGAGAAGGTCAAGATGAAAATCCTAGAAACTAGCCTAGGAATCTTTCATAGGAAGAGAAAGAAGATGCTGACTGTAACCAGATCTGAGAATTCCAGATGAAGCTATTAGTTTAAACCAATAGGTAAAATGGGTGCTGGCTGAATGTTAACTTTATTCTGTCATTCAACGTTGTCCAGGGTAGACTCTGTGCAGAGACACTCAGTTTGCTGTGCATCTGTAAGATGACTTGGAATAGAGAGATAAGAAAAGTATTGTAGAATAGCTAAGAATAATTGGGAGTTGATAAAAGTCCAGTCTATAGAGCAAATCAGAGAGTTGAATTCAGACTGAAAAGTTTGTCTTCAATCAGCAAGTGAATGAACTGGCTGCTTCCCACCAGGCTACCTGGCATGCTGAGGACAGAGTTTAATTCATGGACTGGAAGCTAGTCTTCTTTGTTACATAGAACCTTCTAGATCATAATAAACATGCTAAAGATAAAAGGCCTAGTATTATAAGACTTCAGTTAAGTAGATTAATGGAATAATCATTTTCCAGAGTAGAGGATTAAGGATAAAATATACATTAGCTTCCCCAAAGTCACACCACCTCTTTAAACATACAATTTAATGAAAAACTCTGTGTGTTTGTTATACAGAGTTTCAATACACACATTGAGCTCCTGCCCTTCCCCCAAATTTCCATCTCTAGGTCTTTTCTGTATTGGACACCTGGAGTCTTCCCATGGGAGGCTCACCAGGCCATATGTTTTATGAAATGTCCTGGATTCTGGGATACCCTTAAATCTCAGGCCTACTGCAGCATGAAATCTGAAAGCACCAATACTTAATATTGAGATTGGCTCACTCACTGGAAAATATTACACTCCTTTTTTGAATATTCATCTCCTGATTTGATCAAGGAGAAACACTGAATTAATTCAAATCACTTACTTGTATCAGGAGTGTGCAAACTGCAGCTTAGAAGTGAAATCTTGCCCATTGCCTGGTTTTGTAAGCAAAGTTTAATTGGGACACAGCCACACCCACAATCCATGGCCACATTTAAGCTGCAACCACAGAAGGGGGTAATTGCTACAAAGACTATAGGGCCAGCAAAGTCTAAAATATTTACTGTCTGATCCTTTTATTAATATGAATTAGAGAAGGGGAGGAGGCACAATTTCATCCATAACAGCTATGTATTTCATTAATGATAGGGCTTTGACTTAGACTTGAACTCCAGAGCTCACAATGAATCTGTACGTGGACTTAGTAATATGCACTTGTGTCATGGACACTGGTTGAAACTATAGGTAAATAAGAGTCCAGCTCCTGCCCTTGAGGAACTCACCACATAGGGGGAGAGAAATACATCCTAAGGTTAAGACCTAGGACTTAAAAGCCCTCAGAAAGCAGCATATTTGCTATCTTTAATCATATAAAGCTTTCCATCTATTAGGTTTATTTTGCCAAAGCCTTCTAATGAAGTAGTTCTACCATTTAATTTAACTTTCAGTGGGGTTGCCAGAAGTGCAATTAATTGTTAAAATTTCCAACTACAAAGTTCTGCTTTGGAAAGCAGTGTGTCCTATCTTTATATACCATTCAACTCGATCATATGCTTGTCACCCTGGCAGAACATCTTGATACAGTTGGAGAAATATGGTAGGGAAAATTAAAAATACATATATATTTTTATATATTACATATATATTTTTTTCAGTACTGCGCTGTGGCGTTCCCAAATACAAATGTCAGCATGACTGGGTTATACTGATCCATCATTAGGCTGCATCTCCCCAGAGTTGAAACTACATCTGTGCTTGGCAGGGATCTATTATCCCTAGTCAGAGTAGGGACCGTGTGTCAGTCTCTCAAAGAAGATATATGGTTTTGTGTTCTATTAGGACTGAATATGCTTATGTTGCAGGCTTTAAATCAATTTCTGAAACCTTCCTACAGATGTTGACTGCTGCAGATCTGTAAATACATAGTATATTGTGAACTTCAGCTCGTGCATAAACCTCCCAAAGCACTGCTGAACTAGGGGGCGAGAGAAAACAACACAGGGTGTGAAACTGAGACAGCTCGCAGGTTGCTGAAATGATCTCGCCTATTGAATGACATCATTTAAACAATATCACATCTGAATTTGAAATTGCCACTTTCTTGGGTCGATGCAGAAACACTGTGATATTAAAATTCTGGAAGTTTTATTCTTTTTGTAACCCTTCCTATTTGGTATGGATTGGATTTATTTGTAAAATGTGATATATATACCGATCTTGAGATAGATGTCATTTCTTAAATACCCAACTAAAATGCATTTAATTGTACTCTAACATTTGCAAGTATGATGGGCATGTTTTTAGCCAATTCACCTGTGAAGGAGTGAGCATGTTCAAAGGGAACTGAGCCTTGCAAAGCATTTTAGCCTCTCCGTATATTCTGAGCACAAGATTTCCATTACAGCTAAAATTTTAATCCTAGCCCCCCCCCCCCCAATGTCTTTGTATTACCAACAGTTTTTAGGCAGGGCCACAATAGGATTATTTTGAAATAGCTGAAGCTTCAATAGGGATAAAAATACACTTCTAAACTGCAAACATCTAACAGGTGGATGATTTGACTTTAAATCCCCGCTCCACCAAGAACTGGTGAGAACTTGGGGTTGGTGTGGCAAAGGGGGGCTGCCACGTCCTCGTTTGGCTCAGGCCTCTTCTAAACACCTGGGATTTTATATCGTGTGCTGAAACCTTTTTTGAAACTCACACATTTTGTTCCCTAGGCACAGGTGACCATTTCCTTGACATCGAGTTTTTATGCCATTGGCAAAGAATTTTCAATCCTCCACTTAAGTTTGCTTCAAATACATAATTTCAGCACAGTCAGCGTTTTGCCTGGGTAGGCTGCCTTGCTCCCAATATGGATTTGCTGCAGAATAATAACTGTGCTGGAAACTAAGGAACACGCTCCTTTTTCAACTCTCTCTTTCCTTCTCTCTCTCTCTCCTTCCATTCTCCCCATGACAAACCCCCGTGAAAAATACACACACGTACCCCAGTGTACAATCATATACCCTCTGCCCCTGTGAGTTAAGGCTGTGATAGCTCTTGGGCCTTCTTGGAAAGCTTTGTAAAAGTGTGCCCTACCTGCTCGCAATGGTGATAATTCCCTTGTAGATAAATAAACGTGCCATCTACTATGAAGTCAGATGCTCAAGTTTACAAACTCATCCTAGAAAAAGGTGCTACATATGTCACTGCTGAATATCACTACAGTCCCCGTCCAGGTACTGCCTTTGGTCATCCTATGATTACAGTGATATCCACCAGTGAGATATGTAGCACTTTCCCTAAGATGAGTTCATGAACTTAATTGTCCAACCTCATATATGACAGCCCAGAATATCAGTCTTTAGCCATTTCATTCCAACTCTATGAGGCTCATAAAGCACTTTGTTGAAAAAAAAAATCTTGCATAATTACTATTTCCTAGGTATAATCTAGTCTAGTCAGAGAGCACAAGGCATAGTTTAAAGAAATTAATAAAAGGGGCAGCACCTGTGGCTCAGCGAGTAGGGCACACTGGCCCCATATACCGAAGGTGGTGGGTTCAAACCCGGCCCTGGCCAAACTGCAACAAAAAATAGCCAGGCGCTGTGGCAGGCCCCTGTAGTCCCAGCTACTCAGGAGGCTGAGGCAAGAGAATGGCCTAAGCCCAGGAATTGGAGGTTGCTGTGAGCTATGATGCCATAGCACCATACAAAGGGTGACATAGTGAGACTGTCTCAAAAAAAAAAAAAAAGAAATTAATAAAAGGTATGTATAATGACATTATACTGAAATAAATTATTTAACCGAGATATGTATAAATGGCTCCATGAGGACAGAGGAAGAAAGATACAATCATTATGGTTGAGGATGGGGGGGTGAAATTTTAGGGAAACACAAACTTATTCAAATGAGATCTTAATGAGCTTATGTTCATCAGCAGAGAAAGGAGGTGTGGGGGAGGGTGAAGTGAGCGAGTTTAGTGTGTACAAAGGCCCCTTGCCAGGTGGAAGGAGGTAGGGGGTGTTTAGAAAAGGGGACCAGTTTTAAGAAGGATGTGGAGCACAGATAAGGCCTTGATAGGACACTGGGAAAGGAGCGAAATGACATTTCCCAGACCTTGGCAGCTCTGTGGCATAGGAAGGAGGGGCCCACATTTGTGTATTAAAAAGTGACTCAGCTGGTGATACAGAGGATGGACTGGGGAGGGCACAGGCTGGAAGCAGAGCTTTCATGATCAGTGTGAGATTGATGTGGAGAGTTAAAGATGAAAGTTGGGGAGGCCTTGCTGTGTGGGTAGTAAACGCTACGGAATTTTCCTTTCAATGGAGAGGATGGCTAAAGGCTCCTGTCTCCTTAGTATTTTTCCATGAAGTGCATAGAAGTGTTAGAGAGTTGTAAGTTCTTTGAATGAGAGAGATGCCTAGGAAAAGAAATGAAAATAAAAATTTTGCTCATCACACACTGAAATAGAAAAAGGCTACTTTTCCTTGCTCTGGTGGCTTCTAGTGACTATAATAAGTCACATGAGTAAGAATCGTAGCATTGAATGGAACTTTGGTTCTCATAGGTCATATCATGCCTGGGAAATCTCCCAGTTCTTTATGGCAATCTATCAGGGAATGCAGTGACATTTTCAGCATATACTGTCCCCATTATGTGTGCATGCACAAACAGCGCTTTGGTGATTAGAGGGTCTTTTATGAAAAGATGAAGCGTTGGGTGGGCACAAAGGATTCACTCTGGTCTTCTGTAAAAAGACTACTGAAATTTTGACTTACATTTTACCATATAGGGACACAAACAGATCGGATTTAATTTCTTTCCGCATGAGAGAGAGCTACCTTCCTGGAACAGGCTGGAACTGTTTCTCTAGGACAGAACCTTGAGGACTAAAGGTTTAAGAGATTGGTGCTTTAGGGGACAAGGCATGGAAATGATACATTTTCTCATAAACTTTAAATTCATTTTGGCCCAAGCAGATAACTTTTCCCTCAAGGCACTTGAGTGCATTAGTCATTCATTCATTCATCACAAGTTTATTGAACCTGAAGTATCAAGTCATCCGCTCTTGGCAGAGAAGGAGAGAGTCTCAAAAAGAAACTAAAAAATGTAATTTGGAATTAGACCACGAATAGCTTTATCACTGTGATTAGCGAGGATGGTTCAGCACGGAAAGTACACCAGGCAGCCTTGGGTGCTAGAAGTGCTGTATTTATTTCAGAAGTTATCCTGGAATATTTGAGGGTCACTGAAGCCTTGCAAATAGATGAGATAACTTAATAACCTCTGAGTTATCAGGGCTTTGTCAAGTCCCTGGAGAAGAGGACCAAGCTGTGAGATGGAGATGAATCACTCATTGTGGGAAGAGATCGAGGAGAGAAACAGAGATTTGAGGAGGACGAAGGAGTGAAATTGTCAGATGCCGGATTAAAGAGTCATCGGTTTGGCAAGTACAGCACCATGTGACTAGAAGGGAGGAAAGGATACTAGTTAATCCCCTGCTGGAAGAGGTTTGTATTAATGTGCATTCAGGTATTCTATCCCTGGAGATGAGGGAAAGCCCGGACAAGGATTACTGTGGATTTATGCACATCAATGTGGAAGTGAAAGGAAGCAAGGTTCTCCCAGAAGGCGTCTGATTCCCCGAGCAAATTAGAAGAAATTTAGACGTCTTTACTTTCCTAGACTTGGGAGGCTAAGCATCGGTTGGGAAGCATGAAGAGAGCACTAAATTGAACCCTTGCTGCCAACTGGCCATTTGGCCAATGCAAAAGGAGAGAATAGGCTCAGGTAAGGAGGGTTAGGGGCCCAGCTGGAAGGGAAAACTCTAAATTTATAAGATGCTGTTCCCTTGTCTTATTTGTATGCTCCTGTTTCACAAAGAGTTGTTTCAGAAAAAAAAAATAAAATTTCAACTTCTTTAGTATTCAAATTTAACTCAGGTGTAGGTTTTACTGCGGATGTGGTAGTTTCCCCAACAGGTGGAGTTCCACGTCCCCATGTGCAGGACTCACACACACGTAGGTCCCGGGGGTGACACAGTACTGCACCAGTGTAATCAATTAATGCTTGGTATTGCCATCGCCATTTCTAAAACTCTCTTTAAAATCCACAGTGCTTGCTTTTTAATTTTATTTTTAAGAAAACGATTCTTTAAAGGCTCTCAGCCTGCCAATTTCTCAGTTCCCTGCCTCTGCGCTCTGCTGCATTCCAGCACCATTTAATTATCAGGTCTGCCCACTGCGTGAAGCGTCCTTGAATACTGCAGGGCCCAGCTCACCGTGCAGAGACGTCGGCCCAGCTTCCAATGTCTTTGTTACCTACTTTGAGACTTAACTGCATTCTGTCCAAGAACACGAACCCCTGCTTTCTTTATATTTATTACAAAGAAATAAAGCAATATGCAATACAGTAGCATCGTACTCTTTATTTGGACATAAAATGAGTATCTTCTCCCTTTCCCAGGCATGAAATGGAGCTGCAGTGAGTGGGGGAGGTTCAGTGGAACGCTCGATGCACGGATCAGTCCTGTCCTGCAAACAGCCATGGCCATTTCTGCCATTCTCGGGCCCCTCTCCTGGTCATTAATTCAGAGAGCTCAGCACCCAACCCTGTTATTAAATTATCTGCTATTAAGATGATAAATTGGTTTCTGCTTCAGTAATTCAGTGTGCCTAGAGACTGCTCTTTCCAGAATCTTGTTTTTATATTAACATGTTACCTTAAAAGTGGATAGTTCTTACCTAACCATCATGTTTTTGAAAATTCATTATTGTCATCATGACTTTGAATCCATTTAAAAAAGATAAAGAATTTTTAAAAATTGTCTTTTCTACAAATAGGTAGTCTATTAAAGAAAATGTTTAAGAGGAAATTCAGACAAATAGGAAACTGAAAGGGACTTATGCAGTCTCCTTTTTAAAAAACCATTTCCATTTTTTCTCCAATTCATTGTTTTTATGCTGTAACCAGGCTCAATGTTGGCTGTTCTTTTTGAGCCACAGCACTTCCTTATGGGGGATTTGTTAGGGACCCGCACTATACGTACCGGACCAAAACATGTGTATGGTTTTGTAGGTGTGTATATTTTTCTAAAGAATGGTCTACCGATTCCAGAAGAGTTTCTGAGAATCCTTAGTTCTCTTTCTTCTCATAAAATACAAGAATCAGTTCTGCAGTAGAAAGGACTTTTCTGTTGTATAAAAGTAGGTTCACCTACAAGTCCTACCACTTAGTAGTTTGGTGAATTTGGACGAATGGGGCTGCTCTCTAACCTTGGTTTCTAGGGCACAGGAGAAGCAGAGTGTGCAAAGCCCCAGCCCACAGTGGATGCTTAATAAACCTTATCTGGCTTCTTCCTCCTTGCCTCCCTCCTTTCCTGCTGCAGGGATGTTCCATTTCCTCTTGTTCATTCCCCATCAGAGATAGAAACCAGCTGCTCCAGTCTGTGCGCACAACTGTCTGTGTACTTAAAGTACTTAAGCACACCCTCGCCTCCTTAACTACGGGTTAATTCCTTTGACCCTTCTCCGAAGACAGTTGTCAGATGGGAATTTTCTCAGTGGTTTGCCCACTTAAGGCAGCGTGTCTCTGGAGGCGCGCAGTCGGAGAGGGAAGCCGGAACCATTAACAGCAGAGCTCAGCCTGGAGCTGCATCCTTCCATTTCTCTCTGGTAGCCCAGATCGTCTCTGCTTTGGAGTAAGGAAATAGATTCTATGTGATGTTAAATGGTTCCAATCAGCATTGGACACGATGTGCACCTACAGTTGGGGAGTGAATCTGAAGAATTGCTACTTTTTTTTAAGTGATGGAATGAAGAAGAAAGAGTAAACTAGCAACAGTAGAGGAAGCTTGTGAAAATGTTTGAAATTGTGTCCAAGAATTCCAGTGAGTCTGGAGCCAAGAAAAGCCAACAATCAGTACTCAGGGTTAGCCGTCCAGATATCTCTTCTTTACTATCCAAGAGAATCAGACAGCTTTTAAAAGCATGGTCTTCGCAATGTCAAAGTTGCAAATTAAGATGACATAAAAGAAAATATGCGTAATTTTATGATAATATAAATACCTGCATCAGAAAGGCCCCTCTGCATTTATCTGTTCAACTAGTTCACAAAATCCTGGCTGCAGAACATTGCAATCCTAAATTCAAGACATTACTAATGGCATGTCCCGAGAGTGAATGGGAAACGCTCTCAAAATACATGATGTTGAAAAAACCCCAACTTCTCCCTCCCCTGTGTTGTATCAAATGAGGAAATGTACATGAAAATATCTTATAAATATTAATTTGGCTTCTGATATACCTACTGTTAATATTTCACAGAACAAAAGCTGCAAAGTTCATTAGAGGCAGGACTTAGGAGTCCGTGAGCAGGACAGAGACTTCTCGAGGACGACTCCTGAGGAAGGGTCGCCTGGCGGGAGTGCTGTGGCTGAGGGAGAGACTCTTGGAAGGTCATCCTTAGAGCAGACAGCATTGACCCTCCATCCTGTTAGTCACACACTATCTATAGATTTGGCTTCCTTGTGTTATCAATAATAATAATAAAACCCAGAAACTAAATCTCTTGGCAGCCACTTTCAAGCCCAGTGATTTTCTTTGTCAGACAAGAAGGAACCAGGGTCTGTGAGGAGCCCTGTATAAACTGTGGGGATTTGCACATCGCTTAAGCAAGGGAAACAGGGTCAGACGAATACACTCCTCTTCCTAAAGGAAGAGCCAGAAGTCACTGGGCTCTGCAGATGAGTGGTGACAGGCATCGTGAGTTATGGGAGCTGAAGTAGCTTTAATTCAAATGGTGCCCTTTAAAAAATGCCTGTTCAAGGTTATCCTTATTGTGACATTGGTCTCATTCGGATTTCAGCATCCTTTCTTCACTTAGGGAGACAAGATGAAGTTAGTAAGTAAGAAAATCTCAGGGGAGAGGCTGTAGCCTTTGCTTACGTAAGGAAATGGGTTGCAGCCTGCTTGAAAGACCAACGGGTGTTCACCATGTCTGTAGGGACGGGGTATAGAGAAGAAGGGCTCAGCATCTGGGTTGAGAAATAGATTTTTAGAAAAAAGTCAAAGCTAAAGAGTCAGTCTCTCTCCCCCCATCCCTCTCTCTTTCTTTCGTACACACCCACCCATCTAAAGCAAAAGACAAATTCAGAAGTAATTACTTTGCACTTGTGATAAAGTGAGAATTCCTGGGACTTCTCAGCCACTTTTCCCACTGGACGTCTGAGGAGAACGAAGAGAATGGAAAGTCGTAGTAGAAGAATCCTCAGACCTTCTTTAGTGGGAAGACCCGGAGAGTGAATCAGAAGAAGAGAAGATTACTCAAAAGGACACGGAAATTTCACAGGCTGTGATTTTACCAAGTCTGGATCAGCATAATGGCACGGGAGTCCAGAAAGCCCTGGGTCATACTGAGCCCACCACTTAACTCGCCACTTGTTGTCTGTCTGAAACATCTGGGAAATATACCACTGTATTCCCAGCATTCTGGGAGGCCAAGGCGGGTAGATCGCCTGAGCTTGCATGTTGGAGACCAGCCTGAGCCAGAGCGAGAGCACATTTCTAAAAACAGTCGCACATTGTGCCAGGTGCCTGTAGTCCCAGCTACTTGGGAGGCTGAGGCAAGAGCATCACTTGAGCCGAAGAGTTTGAGGTGGCTATGAGCTGTGAGCCATGGCACTCTACTGAGGACAGTAAAGTATGACTCTGTGTCTCAAAAAAAAAAACAAACAAAAAAAGAAAGAAATATGCCAGTGTCCTAATCTTTAAAAAACATAAACTCATTTTGATGTGCTAATAATATCCTCATTTAAAGGTACTAAATATACTGATTTTTTATTTAAAATGCTATACTTTTACATGGCTCTATGGCCATAGTTGTTTAAAGCATTTCAAAGAATGAGTTTTAAGAATTACTTTCATTTCAGGAGTGATAGAAAAAGAATATTCCAACTATTTTTAGAAGAGCCTTCAGTTTTGATTTGTGTTTTGAATGGCAAGGTTCATTGCTTTTCTTGAAAATTATTTAAATTGCTTTTAATTATTATCATACTATTTTAAATTAAATTATTATATAGATAGTTAAAAGCAATTAAAGCAATTGTTTTAAATAAAGTAACTATTTTTACTATGAAAATAGTGATAGTCTCATGAGTCCAGAGATTTAATGAAATCTAGGTAGGTCCATTTAGAAATAATAATTAAGTTTTTTGGTTGTTTTTTTTTTTTACTTATTCTTATCATTTATCATTATTTTTTACTTATTCTTATTCTTTATCATTATTTTTTGGTAAACTGTCAATAGAGAATTATTGAATGTTTTAACTGAGTCTGATTATTTAAAAACTACAGGCAATATATAAGTTTTATTCTATTACATTGTTTTCTAATTTATAGAGAAAACATATATTTTTATTTTTATTTGCTTAAAAAGGAAAAAAAAAATTGAACACCAACAGTGTTAAGTACCAAGGAGGAATTCCTGATAATTAGAAACTAGCAACATTATAGGGAAAATATAGGAGTTATGAAAGCTAGAGTATTTAAATTGAAATATAAATCCTGTTAAAGCTATTTGACTTACAACTGTGGCTAAGAAAATTAAAATACAGTGTGGAACCCACCAGGATGAATACAGGATTGACGGCTCAGTGTGTTGGTCTAAATTCCTGAAAACACAATTTGAAAAATCTAACTTGCCAAGAGTAAAGTTAGTAACTGACAACCTGTGGTCTTTTTTTTCAGGATTGTCAATGTTAGTTTCCTGGTTAAAGAAAAATAAGCTTTGATAATATTCTGAATTAGATCAAAATATAGTTGAGTAACTTTGCAATCTTCATGATATTTCTTTGCTGCCACTTTATTTCTACCAGACCATCAGAGAATCCTGCCCACTTCCGTCTCTCCATAGGAAAATGAAATCAGCCTTGCCTGGGCTCTCCGAGGAAGTGACAGGAATGAGTATCAAATCCCATTCAAACCACCCAGCCGATGCTTTGCGGCTACATCTTAGTCAATGGATCATTAAAAACAGAGGGTTCTTTTTTTTTTCTTTTACTATTAGGGTTTTGTGTTTTAAATCACATTTTAAGTATTTATACTTTAATTTCTTTTTATTGTACCTGAATTTCTGATGGAACGTTAACATTAGAAAAAGCCAATGAGAAGCATTTCAGGATTCACTTCATCTCCCCTTCCCCACTGCCAGAGACTGTGTGAATCACTCCAAATGGCAGAGACTGCATCCTGTTTTTAAAGATCTACTCCACTGAATAATTTCATCTAGCTATGTTTCTAATGAAGAAAAATGTGGACCTAACTGGGTTTCCTAATTTTAACTCTGCAAATAACATGACTTGTGTCTTTTTTACTCTATGCCAATTTTAGCCAGCTTCTCTGTGAATCAAAATACTGTGAATAATTTCACTAAGATTTTTGTTCATTAGATGAACAAAAGTTCTTTGAAAAGTTGCAGTGTAAATATAAACATTTGATTTGAAATTCTACGTTTTACTTTATAACACAATGGAAATTATGCTGTAATACTTCATGGCAATGATCTAATCCAGCGGTTCTCAACCTGTGGGTCGCAACCCACAGGAACTGTATTAAAGGGCCACGGCATTAGGAAGGTGGAGAACCGCTGATCTAGTCCGTCCCGGCATCTGAAGCCACGTTGAGGGGGAGGAGAAGTTAGCTTGAGTAACAAAATAAAAAGAATAGAAACCCCAGTATTCATTTCATAATAATTTATCCTTACCAAAAAAAGGCAATATGCAAATTTAGTTCAAACACAAGGTATGTTGTGTATATGTACACAGTTTTTAAAATTTGAAAAACAGATTTTATTTTTCTTAAATATAAGTCCACCAGCAGTCCTGGCCGGAGCAGAGCTCACTGTTTTCCTCACACTTCTAGCTCTGCTGTTCTCTCTCAGTGGCTATGGAATGGCTGCATCTCTCTCGCCCCTCCTGGAAATTTACTCCACCATCAATTGCTTAGCTAGACCGATTTACTGAAGTGATCCACACAACTTTCTCTGAAAGGGATAAATAAAAACCCGACATGTTTTGCCTACGTGTTACATTTCTCCCTTTAATGTTAACTTCATGTTTTCTTTGGAATTAATTCACTTACTTTTTCTAACTCTTATTTAATTCCCCATTTCTTTACAGATGGCTCCTTTGTTCTGCTAATACAGCTAAAAAAAAATACATGTCAGAAAAGGGATGTATCAAATTGGTGTATAAGATCAAAATTTTTCTTTTGGGTCGATGCCTAATAGTGGGATTGGGGGGTCAAATGGGAGATCTAATTTGAGTTCTTTGAAGAGTCTCTATACTGGGTAGGTTTGCAGTGCCCCCAGCAGTGTAAAAGTGTTCCCCTCTCTCCACATCTGTGTTAGCATCTGCAGCTTTGGGACTTTGTGATGTGGGCTAATTTTACTGGGGTTAGGTAATATTTCAGGGTGGTTTTGATTTGCATTTCTCTGATGATTAGGGACAGTGAGCATATTTTTATATGTTAGCCATTCATCTGTCTTCCTCAGAGAAGGTTCTGTTCATGTCCCTGGCCCAAGGATAGACAGGATTGTTAACTCTTTTTTTGTTGATTAATTTGAGTTCTCTATAGATCCTAGTTATCAAGCCTTTGTCAAATTTGTAATATGCAAATTTTACATTCTGAAGAATGGCTATTTGCTTTGATTGTTGTGTCCTTAGCTGTACAAAAGCTTTTCAATTTAATTAAGGCCCATTTGATTATTTTTACTGTTGCAATTGCCATGGACATCTTCTTCATAAAATCTTTCCCCAGGGTGATATCTTTGAGGGTTTTTCCCACACTTTCTTCTAGAATTTTTATTGTTTCATGCCTTAGATTTAAATCTTCTATCCATCTTGAATCAATTTTTGTATGTGGTGAAAGGTGTGGGTCCAGCTTCAATCTTTTACATGTGGTTATCCAATTCTCCCAGAATCCCAGCACTTTTATTGAATAGAGATTCTTTCCCCCAGTGTATGCTCTTGTTTGGTTTATCAGTGATC
>NW_003852464.1:3098156-3107620 GCF_000181295.1 Otolemur garnettii
TTGGTTTTCTATTGGGTTCCATATATCTATGTCTCTATTGTCGTGCCAATACATTCTTCTTGATAAAGTATCACAAGAGTAGAGAAGCAAGGATCTAATGTACTCAATTCTAATATGAAGCCAGTAGACAGTCTAGTACACACTCACATAAGAGAAAAACTCAATTCAGTTCATGGTGGGGGATGGGAGAACGAGGGAGCAGGGAGAGGAAAGGAGGGAAGGGGGCGGGGGTGCTCCCACTTACTGGGCACAATGTTAGGGTGTATGGCACACTTCTTGGGGGTGGGACACAATTGTCCGAGGGACTTTGCCCAACAAGTGCAAACATTGCAGCTGAATGCTTTGTACCCTCAGTTGACCTGAAACAACAAAAAACAAAAATAAAGAATAAAAAAGAAAGACAAGAAAAAAATAAACCAAAATAGTTTAAAATGCAAACTATTTGTACTTTGTAGTTTATTACCATTACACACATAAATTATATGTATATGAGTATATTAGAATTATTTCCCTCAAGCTATCCTGAGACCAAGAGCTGTACTCCAATGCCAGCCTGGAATCAGCTGGGATTAATTATCTGTGCAGAATGGCTAAGTAGAGTTGTACACATGCCATTTTATGCAGTATCTTTGTAACAAATTGATTTAAGTGCCTTTTTGGCAGAGTTGTTGGGCAGAATTGATTTGGTGGCCCGTAGATTGACTTACACAGCAAAGTTGTGTCTGGGTTTATTCTGGCATCTAAATAGTTTTAAACTGGTGGAAGGGTGAGGGCTGGTGGAGTTGGAATGCAGTTCCCCATCAACTTGCACCGTGAAATGTTCTGACGTACATTATAAAAAGACATTCAGCAAAAATAGCCTGGGTCACAATCCCCATCGACAGCCGGCAAAACAACCAGAGCATTTGAGGTGCATTAAATACGTTCGAGTAAACTGAGTCTCATTGAAATTCTATCATCTGACACAGTCAAGCAAGAATCAATAAAATGGCTTAATTGCAAAACTTTTTGTGCTACAGGGTAAAGAAACAGTGTGCAACATAGGTAAAGGTAGAGGGGGCATACATGGGCATATTCGATGCACTTGTGCCGTAGTCTCATGCAAATTCCAAGCTTCTTTCCAAACCCAGAGCAAATTGAGCCTGTGTCACTTTAGGCTTAACTTCCTGAGGGCAGGGACTTGGCTCCTGCCATCTTTCTTAATTCTTCCTGGTACATGTTTGGGGAAAGTGGTTTCACCTTCTTATACCCGTTTCCTCATCTGCGTGGGGTAGATATCAAAAGCTACTTCTTAATGCTGTGACTATTCAATGTGTAATGTGTGTTTGCAACAAGAACCATGTCTCAACTAAACACTTTCCTACTGATTATAGAAAAGAAATACAATGGACGGGTTACAGCTCTTCTTTAACTCTACCCTCTATCTTTCCTTCTTTTCTGTTTATTCTCTCATCCCCTGCAGGCTGGGCTGTCCCCCTCTCTTTGTCCCCACCCTCTATCTCTGTCCTCCTGTTCTCTTTCTGTCTTACTCCAGCTCAGTTCTGTTGTTTCTTTGATCCTCCGTACTGGGTTGAATTCCCCTCCACTACGGCAGTTTTCTTTTGGTGTTATCGACGTGTGGTACGCCTAGGAAGGGGGCCAGCCTGCAGCAAGGACCACCCTCTCCTGCCTCCTGGATGAGGCTTCCCTGCAGGGAGAACAGGGAGCAGGGGTGAGGGAATTACTGGTACGCACTGAACAGAGACCCAGAAATTGCCTTTCAGCCCTTATATCTGTGGTCATCTAAGTTCTACATCGAGTGCAGACAGCAGGACATCATGAAATGTGACTACAGATACCCTCAAAATGTCTGCTGGCTGCATAAATCTAGAGTGGTTTTTGCATTTAGTGAAAACATTAGCTTATGATTGCCTTTCAAAAATTACAAAATGGCTTTTTACTTTTAGAACACTGTACTATGCCTGGATATGGGTTAGGAACCTCTTATCCCTCTTTGCAATTCAGAAACTATATATGGTGAATTTAAATTTCCTGAATCTTAAAGTGTGTCTTAAAATAGCTCAGTCCTTACTGAATTTAAGTATTTATTGATAATGACAGCGATGTAATTCATAAATACTATGTTTAAGTGAGAAAAAGGCTTTTCTGTTTTCCTAAATTATACTTTGATAGATATAATTGGTGTGCTAAAATTTTACCTAAATTGTAGTGCATCTTCTAAAATTCTCTTTGTTGAGCTACATTTCTGCATTAAAATGGTAATATGTAATATGTACTGAATGCTATTAATATGTGTAAGGCTCTGCACTGAATATCTCATAATTTTCCCAACAGCCCTAGGAAATGGGTTCTAAATGTTTGCCTCAATTTATAGATTAGGAAATTGAAGCTTACAGTCTAAAAGAGAAAAAAAAAAAGCTGGCGCTAGGTCAGAGAACTAATAAATAACACATCCCAGATAAAACTCTTAGATGATGACGGCAAAGACCCAGTCCTCAAGAACACCCCCAAAGTGGAAGAAACAAGCAGCAATATGCAGAATTGTGCACGGCTGTGGGTGGGTTTGATGTGCACTGAACGCTTTTTCTGTGCTGGGCACACCCTGAAACATTGTTCAGCCTGGACCTTAGGACGTAGGCAGTTGTGGCAATAACCTTGGGAAGTAGGCAGTTGTGTTACGCCAATTTTACAGATGAATGGGTGGAAGGGTATAGAGATGGAATGGCTGGCCCAGCTCACAAAGCCAGTATGTGGTAGAGTCCAGGTATAGATTGTAGATCCAGTCACTGTGGTTGGAATGATATAGCTCTTTTTTTTTTAATATCTAAAAATTAAATCTATTAAAATTCCAAAGTATAATTTATGTTCCCTTTTAATACATAGAATGTATAACCATAGGAGAGTTATGTGGAGAAAATATGTCCTATAAAGAAATAAATTAGAAACTTATCATAAATAGAGTGACATGGACTCTTACACCCACACTGTACTGCACCCTATTTCTTGTTCACAGGAAGACAGATGATTGTATTCACCAGGTGTCTGTCACAATAAATCAATGTTGAAACGTATTGTAACTTCCACCCTTCATAGCCCTGTTTCCCTTTTACTCCTCTGGTAACAGCTACTCTGCGGGGAGTTCTAAAGAAAGACAGAAAGTATTGGTGGGCAAAAATGTTTCTGTACCTGCAAACCTCTCCTCAGTCTTGCATGAGTTTCTTGCCCTGTAAACGTTCTGATACTGATTACTTTATGTACCACTGTACTACATATAAGTTAATCTTTCTCTTGAACTGATGCAAAAATCTCTGTTATATGAAACTCATTTTCTGTACATATGCTCAGTTATTTTTGATCTTAAAATACATGCAAATAATACATTTCCATGAAATATATGATTGGATTAGGTATTTGAATAAAAGGTATAATTGAATAGCCCATACTCCTTTTTTATTAAATTAGTAAAGGGATGACTTATACAGGTTGGCATAATTATTTCCCATCCACATTTGTATTTCTTTGCTTTTCCAAAGTTAAAATATGGGCAAGTACTCCTTTAATCGTACCTGGTAGTTTCCAAAGTAGTCAATGGAAGTACAGATTTATGATATTTCTGGTCAGACTCTTAAGAGAGGTTAAACCGTGGAGGAAAATAAAATTACCAGTAATTAAATTAACAGGCAGGTTCGCCATCTAAAGCAAATTTATTGCTTTGCAGTGAAAGATAGTTTAGACACTTTCACATAAAGCGGATCCATTTTTACATGATATAGGTATTATACATTGCTGTTTCAATTTATATAATTAAAGTGATATCACTGCACTGTAAGGTTAATGGGACACTCAGCTGGAAACCATACGTCGTGGGCAATAAAATAACAGCATTGCGGTACTGGCTGTTCTGTTAAAAGCTGATGCAGGATTTCAACGCCATTAGATTACATCCTACCTTTTTCAAAATCTTTAGAGAGGCCAATTAAAAAAATTCCCTTATTTTTTAGAAATAGAAGAATTCAGTAAATATATAAAGAGTGCTTCAAACAAACATATTTGAGAATTATCTTCATCTTACCTCTTTTTTTTTCCCCTGGGGAATATTTCAGAGAATGTCTCAAGTAAGGGTTCTAAAATTATCATTTTAAGTTTTATAATACAAGTTTATTTAAAATTGGAATCTTTTAAATCTGAAGAAAAACTTCTTTTGGACCATAGTATTTTATAATTGTCCTACCCAAATTATAGGCATTAAGATATCTGTGTAGCTACTATATGGTGGATATCACTGTATATACACAAGCTTGCACATGGGGAGATACTCAGACCATTCTTCTCAGCTTTCGTGATGCTTCCTGGTTTTTACATCCTGTTGGCATTCACAGCTTCCAACTGGATGAACGAACACAGATGCCGTGTTTATAAACTAGCAAAAACGGCAGGATGCCACTTATTGGGCACTCAAGATGACACTCCTGTGCGTTACAAAGACCACGGGCATAATGGTCACCTGGAAGACTGGTTAAATTACAGGATTCCTGGACCTCTTCCCTAGAGATTTTGCTTAGTACATCTAGCACTCAGAAGAGTGTTTTTCAAAACAGTCTCCTTAGATAATTTTTATCACCATTTGAAACCACAGCTCGAAAGTGATTGAACTGTAATGTTGGAGAGGCAGACCTCTGCAGAAGCTCCCTCGCGCGTGAGGCAGGACAGCGGAAGTTAAGACTGTGACATTTGGAGAATAGCAGAGCCAAGTTCAAATCTCAGCTCCACTGCTTACTAGTTGTATGACAGCAGGTAAATTATGTAACCTTTCTAGACTTTAGTTCCTCATTTCCACAATAAGAATAAAAGAATCCCACCAACTACTCTCCCTCCGCCCATATTTACTAGGTGTAGAATATAAATGTCTCAACACAATAACTAAGAAAATGCCATGAAGGCTACGTTGACCAGTTTGATGAAAGCATTTCAGATTGTGCATAAAACCAGCACCTTGTACCCCATGATTGCCTTAATACACAGCTATGATTTAATAAAAAATGAATACATAGAATAAAAGAATCACCCTGATGTGATTGTGGAAACAATTAAATAAATCAAAGTGTGTTGCTTAGTAACTGCTCCATAAATATAAGCTTTGAGTGTTACCTCACTACATCAATTCCAAGGTGCCTACTTTTTCACACTTAAATAGCTTCAGAATTTTATAATTGTTGTGAGTTGTATCATAACCCTTCTTAACAATTTCTGTTAAGAGCTGGAAGTGCTGGTGTCAAAGTTTATTAGAGATTAGAAGAAACCTAGAGATCTGTTCTTATTACCATGCTCAGTAAAACGTTGGTTGCTGAATACTAGGCGTCTGTGCAGGTTTGGGGAAACAAAACAATTTTCAGCAGAGGAACAGCCCCAGTAATCCCTCCCCCAAAGATCTGACAAAGAGTGATTATGGTGCTTATTCTACATAGGATTTTCCTGAGAACTAGAAGGAGAAAACGTAGGTAGAAGAGGCAGTGCATGTATGAAGAAATGGTAACAGCATACCACAAAGCTATCCTAGAACAGACTTTATGCTGTCAATACACTTGAATACATGAATGAGGGCAAGAAAAGACCCCCCCAAGCTGGCTTTTCTGCTTATAAATGTTAAAATCTTGAGTAAACCGAGCACCAGTTTGGGGGGCAGAGTAACTTGCAAATCTGAACGTGGTTGATGCAGATTCCCTGAAAGGGAATAGGTAGGGGATGGTTTAGCGCTCATTATGGTGCAGATGCCCTGCTCTTGTTTCCGTATCTGATCTCCTTACTGCTCTCTAGTCTCTATCGCAGCGTGTTATGAACTATCACCATTCACCTCTCCTGCGTTGCTTTGATACCAGTGTGTCTAAAAGGTCCGTTTTCTTTCCTGATTTCTTCTAGCACATAATACTAGATCTTGTTACTTGTCAAACTCCAAAAAAAGACTTACGCCTCGTAGCTCTCTCTTTGCCCATATTAGTCCAGCAAGTTGCCATGTTTGATAAGTTTATTTTTATTTTTTTTTCTTTTGGTGACTCCCTTGCTGAAATATTCATTGCCGGCCCATCACATGGTAGTAATTCTGCAGAAATGAGATGAACTAAAATCCTTGCCTTAATGTATCATATTGCTTAAGAGGAGAGAAAATTACTTAGGGAAGGAATTTGACTAAAATTTTTGTTTTCTAATTCATTTATTTTTAAAATGGAGATAACATGGTACGTATTCATCATACATAATGTGATATTTTGAAGTAAATGCACGTTGACATTAATAAATGCACGACCTCACAGGATTATTTTCGTGATCAGATCACTTACATTCAATCTCTTAGCATTTTTCAAGCACACAATATATTGTCATGAACTGTAGTCACCACCATGTACAAAATATCTCTTGAAATTGATTTTTGTAAATATACATCCTTTGCCCAACATCTCCCTAATTCCCCCCCCACTAGCCTCTTGGAATTCCCATCCTACCCTCTACTTTTCTGAAAGCAACTTTTTTAGACCCTGGATGAGATTATGTTAAGTGAAACAAGCCAGGCCCAGAAAGACAAATACAGTATGATCTCATCCATGTAAAATCTAAAACTTTCAACTAAAATTAGGACAGAACTATGATAAATCTATGTGCGAGCCACCTTAATACAGACAGGGGAACAGCTGAGTGCCCAATAATATAAATAATTATGCAGTAATTTCATCATTAAATGATGTGAATACTAATTTGTATCATTAATAACAATATTGTTATTTGTATCAGGCAAAAGAGATTATCTATATTATGAGAGATTAGTTATATTAGCCCATTTTACAGATGGGAAAATGGAGGGACTAAGCAGCTGCCATACAGCACACAGTTACACGATTATAGAGATTTTATCACCAGGCTCAGCTGAAGAGTTGGGGAAAACCACATTGAAGGAAGCACTGGTTACTCTTTGTCTTGAATATTATTGAATTTTCCAGCTATGTGATAGGAACTGGGTGCTTGAGGCAAAAAGAGAATGTGCAAAAGTTGAGTGGTTTCAAAGGAGAGTTTATTAAAGGTGAATTAGGATCATTGAGCTCATGAGTGAAGCAAGGACTGAGGTGGAAACAAAGGCACTGCAGGTATCAAAGAAAGGCCTGAAGTGAGGAAAGAGGGAAGTTTTCAGGAAACCCCGAGAAGGCCAGCGTGGCTGGAGCAGAGTGGGAGAGGGAGGCAGAGAAAGAGATGAAGCCAGTCAGGATATGTCATCTAATGCATTTGGGGGACTTGGGGACTTTATGATGCCTTGAACTTTCTTCTGTAGTGAGTGAGACATCTACAGAGAGTTTTGACCCAAAATGTGGCAAGATGTGGCTACAGGAAGGGTGGGATGGAAGAGAGACAGCTGAGAGGCGCGAAGACCACCTGGGCAAGGTGAGGTGGTGGGTGTGGTCAGGGGCAGCAGTGCAGGTGGGTCGGATTCTGGGTATAGTTAGTTTGAAGACAGAGTTGAGAGGAGTTGCTGGTGGATGGAGTGTAGGGCGTAGAATAACATGTCAGGGAGAATTCCAGCGTCTTTGGTCTTAGTAACTGTTGGAACGATTTCTTCTTAACTGAGATGATGAAGACTTCGGGAGGAAGGTGTTTGATGCAGTTTCAGTTTAGGAAATACAACTCTGGGACCACAGTGGGGGAAGCATCAAAAGGAGTCAAGACAAGGCCGAGAGATCATTGGCGTTTCAGTCATCTGTGAAAGCAGTGACACAAGTCGACAGATGTTCTGACAGTGACAGTCACTGTGGAGAATGGGAGGATGGAACTGGACTGGAGACGGTGCTGAAGCAGGTTTTTGAATGGACTGGATGTGGTAGAACGGGGAGTGTCTACCGGGAAAATCCAGGGTTTCATGACTGGCCACTAGGGCCAGTCTCTGGTGTGGTTCTAGGAGGCCGGTGTCTTTCCAACTGTGCAAATGCCAAGAATTGGTGTCTGCAGCACCAGTGGCATTCACCCTCCCTCATGTCTCTCCTGTTGAGACCAGCTTCAGAACGGGACAGTCTTTTCACCACTTTTCATTTTCTTGTCATGTCAGAATGAATACAAATTCAAGGTGCTCAACATTTTTAATTTCTATGGAAAATTCTATATTTTAATGCCTGAACATTTACAGTCTAGTGACCTTGTCTTCAAACCCAAACTCTCCAACACACTGAGTGTGACTAACACGCTCAGATCAATCCAAGTACTTTTCCAGTGTGTTAGTCTCTTACTTAGCAAATTCAAGTCCTTCCAGGCTTTCCTTGAGATGGCAACTGCAGTTTTATTGTTCCTTAACTTGCACTGAAGATTTAATATCTGGATCTCAGCCTGACTTCCAATTTTTTCCTCCTTAATACTTTCTCTGTAAACATTGCCTAGGTCGCTGGAGACGCACCCACTCTCTAACACATTGTTCAGTGCTCCCTTTCTGTCCCTTGTCCCTGCCTGCTCTGAAACCAATTTCCAGATTGATCTTCCTGAAAATCAACTCCAATTAAGCCATTTTATTCCTCTGAAACAAAGTTTTACACTCTATCGCCTCATGATATAATTACACACCCTTCCCATGGCAGCTCCATCCCACTAATTCAGCGTTCTGACTCATCTTGTTTATTCCACACATTTCACAGAGTAACAACACACTTCCATCAGAGTTCCTCACATCACCTGCGATGCTCTTCAAGGAATAGAGCAGATACACTCAGAAGCAGATAGCAGTTTCCAAGTAGAATAATAGGAACGTGTGTGTCTCCCTCACCTCTGTAGTGCTGTGATGGCGAGTAGCACATGTGAACAATTTAGAAGTATGGATTCATTGAATCCACCCACCAATCCTATGATGTAGCAGTGTTGTCGTTCCATTTTACAGATGAAGCAATTGAGGCACAGAGAAAGCAGGCAGTCTTCCCAAAGTTTCATGCATAATAAATGGCTGACCTGGTATTTAATCTCAGATCGTCCAGGGTCCTCTGCCTGAGATTACAGCCTCTTATGACTGTTCCTTCTCTCTCTCCTTGATCACTTTTCTCAGATGTCACTCGTACTTTATTCACCATGTGCTATCTTTGTTATCCTCAAACTGTGTAACATATATCACATCTTTCCAACTAGATTGAAAAATTTTCAGAACCAATCATAGCAACATTCTGGATTGCTCTTCTGATTCCCCAGGGTTCTTCCGGGTCCTTCTCATCTAACCTGAGAGTGACCCCTTCTCTCCTCTCTGTCCCTCACCTAACCTGTCTCCATGTGCAACCTGTTTCTAAGGTTGGGGCCTTCATGCATCCTTCCCGCTCTCCTCTCTGACCCTCACCTAACCCGTCTCCACGTGCAACCTGTTTCTAAGGTTGGGGCCTTCATGCATCCTTCTCCCTCTCTCCTCTCTGTCCCTCATCTAACCCATCTCCACATGCAACGTGTTCTAAGGTTGGGGC
>NW_003852464.1:3111481-3121628 GCF_000181295.1 Otolemur garnettii
AGGTTGGGGCTTCATGCATCCTTCCCCCTCTCCTCTCTGTCCCTCACCTAACCCGTCTCCACATGCAACCTGTTCTAAGGTTGGGGCCTTCATGCATCCTCACTGTTATTCTTCTACTTCTTCAACTGTTCTGTTCCTCCAGGGGAGATGCCTCATCCCTCTGCTTTAGGGTGAGCAAACAGTGGATGGATGGGTGTCTGTACATTGTTTGAGGTTCTCACTCTTCTTTCCCCGGCTGTTGTAGAGTTCTTGTATCTGGACTTCCAAATTCAATGTAATGAAACTTGCGTCTTTGACTCCATGTATCCACACTAACTCCCATGGCCAGTTTCATCTATCTAAGGAAGACCCGAGTCCTGCTCCCTTCCCCACCATTGTCTGTGAAAGGAGAACCTGCTTCTCAATTGGTGTGAGTGGGTCTACTCTACACACCGTCGCTGTATCCTCCAACTTCTCTCCCTATTACTCCCTTCCCAGAAAACCAGGCCACAAACTACTCCCATTAGAAAGAGCTATGTTTTTCCATCCCCATGCCCTTGTTTAAGCTTTTTATGTCACCAGAAGTGCTGTGTTTCACCTTTACAACCCGATGCATTGGTATTGCCTTTTTCTGTTATTCTAAATGTCTTCTTGGTTTTTTGACTCTTAATAATTTCAATCTGCCAGCCCTACTATTTGGCTACTCACATTATCTTCTTCCCTGGATGTAAAAATTCCTGAAGACAGGAAACAGGCCTTCCCCAATTTAGCAACCTTCACATTACATGTAATGGATTGGAATAACTGCTAACCCTCACATGGGTCTATGTGGAAAACACAGATCATTGTGCAAACACAATCTAAACCATTATTTTGCAAATGACATAAGTCAGAGGTCAGGATGAGTTAAGGAATGTCTTTTTGCCTGGGCACCCGTAGCTCAATGCCTACAGCGCCAACCCCATGCACTGGGGGTGGTAGGTTCAAACCCAACCCAAATCTGTTACACAAAAACAAAAACAACAACAAAAAGTCTTTTACATTGGTGACTACCAGAAGGACATGTTGTGACTAAGCAGGCCCTGGAATGTTCTTTAGAAATCCCCAAATATGGACTCAATGCTTAACCAGTGTTTCTGTCCATTTACTTTAACAATTTGTCTCACTGTTTAGCAATGATACCTGACATCTCTGAGGTTTAGTTTCCTCTTCTGTAAAATCAGGATAACAATACCTGCTTCACAAGATGCTTATGAAGAATAAAAAAAAAAAATAAGGTTTAAATGGATAATATAGTCTTTCTAAAAAAATCAACTATTGCATCCAGCAGGTACTAAGAATGCACTAGTATCTTCCTCCTTTCAAGAGAAAACATGGCTCTCTGAAGTGAAGGGGTCTGGCGTCTGTAAGTAATGTTGCCTGCCAGAGCGCACTTGGCACCGGTCCTGAGACCCTATAGCATGGTCTGAAGAGCCGTTGTTCAGTGGAGGACAGCCACATATAAACCATTAACATTAAGGGGAAAGGCAGCTCTGAGGCTGATGTTCTCTCTTTTGTAAAAAGAAAAGCTTCGTGTTAGCAATATAAAGTTATTCTTTGCCCTAGTATGCTGCCAAAGTTAATTGGAAGGACTAAAATCAAATTTAGAAGAGATGGTATTCTCACTGTGTGTTGCAATGATGTTTCTATGAACCCCCTTAAATCATCTCCCTGACTTCCTCTCAGCCCACTCTACTCCCAGCTGAGAACATGACTCCAGGACAAATTCAGGTTTGGGGACTGAGCCAAACTGTAAGGGATGCAGTGAGCCTGGGAGCAGGCGAGATCTGGACCCAAATCTCTGCTGCTTTTATTCCCCTACAAACTCTCAGAGACCTTCCTTGTCTCAGAAGTGGAATAAAAATAAGTAATTAGAAAACATGGACTTGACAGGGACACAGGAGTAGAAGCACTAGTGATGGTTTTCGGGGGGGCATTATGAATTCAGATTTGTTTGAATTTCGTTTCTTCTTCCTCCTCTTTTTTGTTTGTTTGTTTGTTTGTTTTATTACTTTCTGATTTTTCTTTCTCCTGTATCTGTCTGTCTTCTCTACTGCTGTTTGCCTTCTCTGAACACTGGTTCTGGTATCAGGTCTTCCCAAACACAAATTGTTAAACGTTCTTAACTCAGTGTAATTAACCAAAGGAAGGAAATCAGCCTACATCAATGGCAAGCTGGCGAAATAAGCAGTCTTTAAAGGAAAGGGGGCTTTATTACTCTCAGCGATACACTTGAAACTATTGAAAGCAGTAACGAGCTATATTGCTTAGGAAATGATGGCTGCCTTAACTCCTACATAAGCACGTGTTGTAAATTTATTGTTTGAAATGAAACACACATTTTTTTTTTTGGCTAAAGAAATTTACTCGTTAAATAGATTAACTTTTTTTTTTTTTTCAAAATGCTTAGCGCTCATTTTTTTTTTTCTATTTGAACGTCAAGGGTATTGAGACACAGATGCAAATCTCAGTTGTTAGCACTTGCTGCTAATAAGGTCAAGGCCACACACTAAATCTCTGTACCTACCAATTATCTCTCTCTTCCTCGTGTGGCCGCAAGTGTGTGAACAAGCAGCACTGGTCAAAAGCAGCGCAGGGGGAGAGGATGTGGATGGATCCGTCCAGTACGCCTCCACTTACTGCAAACTGGCTCTGTTTTCACCTGTATGCACCTGTGGTCAGTAGCTCCATCTTTCTTTGTGAGAATCAGTTATGTGAGGAATTTACAGATAACCATAGCTCCATCACGGTTGCTTTAATTATTTATTTGCTCTTTCAACTTTCCGCTCTATGGTCATGTCATTTAAAGCTAGACTTAAAAATAGAGAATTTTCTGTTTTCGGTGACATTTCTTGCACGTGTATTTATTCTACTTGTTAAGGCTAATAATTCCGTGTGAGCTCATGGCGTTACCTCTGAATTCTCTGACAGAAAAAATGATGATACGGTTCATGCGATGAGTGATCTTTACAAACTTTTCATTCCAACTCCAAGAGTGCTTTTTTCTTTGATTAAAATGTACTTCTCAATTAGATTAAAATGCAAATATGGACAGTCTATGTTTATGGTTATGATAGAGTTATTTAAAGAAGGTTTTAAATCACACTGGTATTAATGTTTCCTGCCTTAACTGTTGGTTTTATTGTTAGGGCGGTTCTGCCAAGTTCCATTTTCGAGATTACTTAAAGTGCTGTGAAAACGTAATCAAACTAGCCAGGTTTTATCAGTCTTTACCCTATCTTCTCTAAGAAGCTAAGTGGGCTGTTTTCCTATTAATTCAAGAAGTAAGGCAAGGAACCGGAAAAAAAAAAAAAGAACAAAAACTTAAAAAATCCCGAAAATCAAGTAAGAAAAAATTAAAATAAAAAAAAAATTTTTTCTTACACAGAAATGGAGCAACTCTTAAATTTAAGAATATCATAGTTTATAATTTCTTCCAAGATTAAAGATCTGGAAGCACACTTCAAGAACATATAGTCCAACCTTTTGCTTTATATTAGAAATATAAAATGTAAACTGCATCCAACTCCGTGGATTTCATTATAATCTTTTCTGATGTCCCATCACTTCTCAAACACTTCTTGAAAATCATTTTTAAATAATATTTTTATAACTTCACCTTTTGTTGTTGTTTTTAGAGATCTCAGTGAAAACCAAATTCAGGCAATCCCAAGGAAGG
Organism: Otolemur garnettii; assembly: GCF_000181295.1. Taxonomy (NCBI): domain Eukaryota; kingdom Metazoa; phylum Chordata; class Mammalia; order Primates; family Galagidae; genus Otolemur; species Otolemur garnettii. Next base: position 3,115,179 of record NW_003852464.1, read on the forward strand.
CTTTCCGTGGAGCTGTGGACATTAAAAACTTGTAAGTATATATATTGTTTTAAGATATTATCTGTTTTTCAAGTCAAATTGACATTAAATAAAGTGTCAGAAAGAACTGGTAAAATCCCTGGTTATCTTTATACTTACTTAGGAGAATTTATAACAGTTAAGTTTTGAGTTGTTTTCACAAGCTATTCGAAGAGTTCTTATTTAGCAGATGTCTGGAAACTGAAGTTATTGAAGTTACTGTCAGATTCACTTTTAAATCCTCTGATTAATCTTTTGAAACCTAAAGAATTGATTTGATTAAAAGACATTTGTGGTATTTGATTCCTTTTTCCTGTCAACTTACTCCCTTTGCAATTGCTGTATTTGTTGGAAATGCAGAATGTGAAAATTTTTTTTTTTTTCTGGAAAGAGTAAATAATATTTTCTGGTTGGAGACATTTGTATTTTAGAGTAACAGCCTTTTTCAAGATCACCATTTTCATTAAGTACCAGAAGTACGAGAAGGAAAAAATTGTCTTTCCCTTTGTGTGAATAGTTTTCTGTCATATTTTCTGTCATATTTTTCTCTCCTGTCCTCCTGGAAGAATATACGTGTAATCTTAATGGTGTTTTTCCCTGATAAATCTTCAGTCTGGTGCCTCAAGTAGAAGTGTTTTTTAAGTACCTTTCGCTCTAAAGGAATATATCAGCTTTAAGATCTCAATGGCAATCCTAATTTTGTCAACATACATCTTTATAAATTTTAAAATACCATATTAGCTTTTAAGAAACATGAAATGTTTTTCTTAGCTTTTACATACTTTGGAATATAGGGTGGAAAAGCCCCTGGGTGCTGAGAGTAACCATCCGGGATTTAATATTTCTTAGCTAGTAATAAACAGGGCAGGCACTTTTTCAAGAACTAGCTTATATTCCAAATTCTCCACGGCCAGATTCAACGCCGTTTGTCCCGTAGCGAAAGTAAGAGAGATGCTTTCTCTTGGCAGAGAAGACAACTGTTATAAAAGCTACAGATAAAGGCCTCTGTGTTTCTCAATGTCTATGATTTTTGTTTGAAGCACATCCTTTCTACGTGTTCAGATGAAGATAGAAAGCTACAAGCTTCTAAGATATAAATGTATAGAGCCATTAAAATCATGGCCCTCGGTTTTTACAAGAGTTCAAATTAAAAAGATTTCACTTGCTTTCCTGTTACTTTCACTATGGAGGAAGTCTCAGCTATACTCCGTGATGAGCGTCTTCAAATCTGCCTGCTCAGAACCCCCGGAGAATCCCCCGGCTGCACCTACCCAGGGACCTTTTTACAGCTATGATAGTACAGCCGTGGCTGCAGTTGCCACTTCTTGGAAATGCTGTTTGCCCTCATAACAATGTTATTACCTCTAAGTCCTTAAAACAGAGGGTGTTTAATCCTTTAGTAAAGACATTCAGGGAATCCAAGTCAACAAGCCTCCTGCTTCTCATAATTCAGGTTACATTTGGAAACAAGGTCCAAAGGTCAATGGACAAGGTCATGGCGGGGAATTTTTACATTCCCTTCATTTATTCTTAAAACATGGGACTTTAAAAGTTTAGAGATAAAAGAAAAAAAAAAGTGTACTATTATTCTTGGAAATGGTGTTCGCCCTCTTAACAATGTTATAACCTGGTATATGGGGCCAGTGACCTACTCCTTTGAGCCACAGGTGCCGCCCTTGGTGGGCATTTTTTAAATTTTGTATTTGTGGTTGTGAACACATCAGCAAAATTCACTGAGCTGTAGTTTTCACTTTTATAACATAAACATAATATTTGCTTGAGTGTGTTATGATTGTTAAGGGAAAAGAGATGTGAAAGGATTTTTAAAGCAGTACAATGCCATGACAGTAGAGTATACTGTTTCACGTCACAAGTATTGGGCTGAACAACTGCAAAAAGTTAGCCCAGAAAAACCTGCACTAACGAGACAGGAAAACAGAACGTGAAGTAAATAACGATGTTAGCAATGGATGTGATGATTCTATCATGGATCAGTTTGACACGGAACTACACAATGGAAAGGGGAAATATGCTAGAATGTACTAAGGAGATGTACACAGGACCTTGATTGATGTACACAGGACCTGATGAGAGTGTTACTTGAAGTTATCAGAGAATGCTGAGGGGGGTGGTGGTGGAAATGTGAAGGTGTCTGGTGACCAGTAGGAAGGGAGAGTGGATGGGGAAAGTGAGAATTTGCTAAGGAGTCTCTTCATCAATGAGGAGAATTTATTAAGGATTTCAGGGTTTCGACTGGATTAGAAGACTGCAACATAGTGCAGGGGAGTGTCTCTCTGTGTGCTGTAAGGAGCTGAAGGCACCCGTTTGTTTTCTCTAAGGTGAACTGGTCTCAGTCCTGAATATCAGCCGTGGTAAGAAGCACGTGTGTGAATATGGGGGCATCTGAGTGCTGTGGAATCCAAGTGCTTCCAGCTTTGGAGATTTGTGTTCCTATGGAAGAAAGGGGGCTTAGAGACTGTGTGGACGTGGGATGATGATTTATTCCCGTTATTCTCATCGTCTTCCGTGGAAGAATATAAAACACATGGGGAAAACTTTAAAACATCACTATGCATGTGCAGGCTTATTTCATTAATTACTACCATAGCTATAATATTACAGAATTTTACATGAAAAATACTCCCTATAAATAAAAATAGTTCAAGCTACGTTGTTCAAAAACCAGTTCAGATCCCACGGTGCTTCGTATGAAGTTTGAGGTTGATCATTCTAATTTAAGAATGATACGTATTAAAACTGCTAAGTTTTATTTCACATTGTTATTAAAATGGTACCCATAGGCATCAAGTAATGACTCGGTGAAATCTTAGTATTAGCATTATTAATATTATTAATCTTTGTTGTGAGAAGGAGGTACAGAGCTTCATCCTATTTATCAAGACAGTGTACACATTTGTAACTTGGACAACCTTGCATGGTGCCATTGTTCAGTTACTCAGAGAGTAAAAGAGAGAAAAGACAGCGTATCAGAAGGAATATATGCTTTGTTTGCATCAAGATGATATTTTGTAGCCACTATTTAAAAGCCCAGTTTCATGTACTATAATAGGTTTATTGGATTTACTACGTTCAAGCCTTTTTTTAGAGCAAATGCCAGCTTTCACAGAATTTTCACTGGAAGCACTTACTTTAATCTTGTGGATTGGCCAAATAAGCTCAAGGCAGCATCCTGACAATATGAAATCGATGCCGTGGAAATTTTGCAAATTAGCAGATCGTATTCCCCTTCCTCCAGGCAAGCCACACTGTAACTATTCTCCACAGAGGGACATTTATCTTGCTCTTAAACATCTCCAAGGAGGACTTCCCATAACTTTTTTGCTGGCGTCTATTAATTTCTTAACTGAATGAAAATGCTTTCCATTTTATTTTGTTACTTGATTTTTCTCCAGCCACGATTTAAACTACTTTTCTTTTCCTGGCATGTTAGACAGTAAGATATAAGAGAATAGCAAGATCAGATTAAAATATCAACTAAATTATAGTGTTTACAGCAGTCCGTGGCAGCCCTTTTCATAAGATTTATGTCTGTGTTTTAAACCTCCTAGTCGAAATGTGAACTCATGGTATTGCCACCATGTCATTACCAGCTGATGGCTCACCAAAATGATAACAAATGTTTATAGAACTGTTCCTTAGAAACATTGCATGTGTGTTTAAAATATTTAACACATATGCAGTAAAGCTGTTGCTTTGTTGCTTCAATCAAATCTTGAATGAAGACATGTTGCATTATGCCACTAATTTATTGTCAAGTATATATATTAGGCATTCCATTTAATTGAATAATTTAGGGGAATACTGAAATTAAAAATTTAGTTCTTGCTAATATTTGTTTTATTTTATTTATTTATTTTGTAGCAACAGAGTCTGACTTTATCACCCTCAGTAGAGTGATATGGTGTTACAGCTCACAGCAACCTCCAGCTCTTAGACTTAGGTGATTCTCTTGCCTCAGCCTCCCGAGTAGCTGGGACTACAGGCACCCGCCACAACACCCAGCTGTATTTGTTTGATTTTATTATTGAATTATGTACACTACTCAATAAGTAAGTGTAATAAGTAAAGATTTTTTGAAGGTCTCTTGTGTTTATAAGAAGACATTTGTAGCTATGGATATCCCGGGATTTAGGTAAAAATATATAAACTTGAAAATTAAATAGATTACTAGATTCTAGTAACTTCACAATGTTACTTTAACTCACTTTATCATTAGTTTTTCTAGGAAGGTCCCAACATGGATATTTAAATTAATGAAATTCCAACACGAATTATTTTAGGTGTACTATGGAAAGTGAATTACAGCTGCTGCTGCTTTAATTTTCCAATCCATACTCTGCTCCTGGTTAGCTATTCCCTATGTATAAATAACTATATCTCCTTGTTTGTGTACATTACCCTACTTCCATTAACCCTACATCTGTCCTGAGTCCTACCCTCCTTTTCCAGGAAAAATGCATCTTGATTAAAAAAGAAGGTTGGGGAAAATAATCATATTTTTCTTACATGCATTAATTTATAGACAGGGGCTTAAGTCGTAAGATAATTCAGCATGGTTCTTTTTGTGGTACGTCATGATATCATTTGCAAACTAAATGTGCATGACTATGACATTTTAGGTAAGAAATCACCCCATTGGAATGGTTTGTTTACTTGCACAGAAGATTTGCCACCCAGAAAGAGAGAGTTTATATATTGTTACTAAGTTATTTTAGACATTTTACTTTATTTTTTTTCCCTGAAGTGCTATCATCTTCAATTTTTCTATTGGTAGAGCCATTGAAAGGCATGGAAAGAAACCTCCCAGTTCTATCCTAGTACACAGAGAGGCATATGTATTTTGCTCTATTTTTATACTTCTCTGGTTTTAGATGTCTCTCTTCTGGTTCTCATCAGCATTATCTACCTAATTCCCAGTGATAAGGGAGGAAGGGCTGCTCGTAAGTCTGTATGAGAAGTAGGGAATCAAAATATAACAGTAAGAGAGAAGAGCATGCCCACGTAAATTACCCTGCATATGGGATTTCACTTAGCTTTGTTATGTAAGTTAGGTCGTAATTGCAAAGCTCTCCTTTACTCAGCTGGCTTTCATGTTTAGTTCTTATATTCCTTAGTTATCTTAAAATAAATAAAATAGAAATAAAATTCACTGGTATCAAATTGAAACTGCAAATGTTCATGACCCCAGCTCCTTCCTCGTGTGTTTTCACTAGTCTTGAAGCTGCATAAATTTGAAGGGAGGTATTACTTGTCCCTCAAGAAGAAGGGCTGCTATTCTGAGTTTAAATTGCACATGTTTTCTATGTGGCAGAGAACCTTCTAAACAAATGAATGCGGAGAGCTTTTCATTTTGATAAGTTGTGAATAAAGATGAATATCATCCCTTGAGATCTAGAGTACCCCTTACTGTCCAGAATGCTGTCGATAGATCTAAAGGACAGCCAGGAGTTGCCTTGAGTGTGTAAATATTGTAAAAATCAGTAATTCAGCAGAAGCTACTGTCAGTACCGCGGGAACTGTCCGTGGTCCTGTAATTTGCCTAGTTTGTACTCTAAAAACACAGTCTGAACTGGGATAATCTACTGACTAAGATAAAATTTGCTACCAATAACCTCCCCAGTTTTGCATTTTGCTTTATCATTGGAATTCTTTAGTTATTCTTCAGCAATGCGTTCTCTTACATAAAAACTTATACTCCACACAATATTCTTCATACATACTTTCTTAAAAAAAAAAAAAAAAGTAAAGCAAACAAAATACAACAAAACCTGCTTGAGTAACCGTAACCCAATTCATATATTTATAAAGTAGGAATTGGCGTGATCTGGCTGTTCCTGCCACATTGTCCTATGAGGCAGAACAGACCGGTGCATGCTTTGCTTCCTTAACTCTGAGCAGCGCACGTGAGCTCTTTACACGAGCTTGATTGAATTTTGACCTCCAGTTTAGATTCTCACTAGATAATTTTCACACGGGTGCCAGATATTTTCCTTTTCATAAAACATCTCTTTTATCCCATCACTACCTGGTTCAAAGTCAATGTTGATTCAAAATAAAACCTTTGTTACAGGCTCTGTGGCACATCCCTGGAATATGGCAGAATGTTGTTCTAGTTTCACTGTGTCCTTATGAACATGGAATCGTCCCTGAAAGGGCAGTTCCTTTTATTAAATGCTGCAACATCTGACATTCTGACTGGTCCTAAGGTTCTGACTTCCACCCAGCCTCTCGTGTCCCCCTCCCACTAGATCTGAACACTGGCTCTTTGCTAAAGCCAGAAGGGCCTCTGTCTTACAAATATTCTTCACAAATGTTGTAGTGCCTTTGTTCACAAGAGTTCTTTATTTGAACCATTTTCTCCATAAGAAATACATCTTGATTCTTTAAACTGGATTTCACCTTTTTTTTTTT
>NW_003852464.1:3121648-3121925 GCF_000181295.1 Otolemur garnettii
ACCAGAGATTCAGCTGTAACCCCTACTTGAAGAAAAAAAAGATCTCAAATCTGTTGTCAAAGCCACAGCATGTTGCGAGTATGCTATGGCAATCTATAGATCTGTAAATTTCAGTCCAAAATGAACACACTATCTGCTCCCCAACATGTAAGAATTATTGAACTTCTGCGAGCCTCGTTTTCCCATCTGTATAATCAACATGATGCTAATACATATCTTCCCAATAAGATATGCGTGTATAGACTCTGCTAGATGCTGTGTGTTCATTAAACATTAA
>NW_003852464.1:3122222-3130176 GCF_000181295.1 Otolemur garnettii
AATTCAGCTTGGCCGTTCTCTCCATTTCTGCTGAAGGAGATTTTCCCTAATCTTAGGATATCTACCTTTTCCTTCTTCCCCTAAATTAGAAAATAGATATAACTCTATGCCTTAGACGATTCCAATAAAAGCTAAAGTTCTTTATTCCTTTGAGAAGAACAAGTGATTGCCTGGAAGATTCTAAAAAGATCATCTCACACAGTGTGACTTAGTCGGCATTCCTCAGAGGGTTCATTGCCTTGACTGTTTCTCTCCTCTGTGCTCAGGGTAATACTGACGTGCTTTCATGCAGAGGTAAATGATGTGGGTGCTGCAACTTCTGTCAAGGAGCTTTATACAGATCACTTGTTATTCCTGTTCTCTCTATATATTATACTTTGAAGCTTGGGCTTCCCTTTAAAAGGTCACTATTGGCATAAGACTTGTATCTTGAGGCACTCATACTGACTTGGGTTTTAGACACATTTATGGAGGAATAGAAGGGACCACGCCCACATATTTAACAGCTGTTTTCTTTTTCTCCCACACGATTTATATGTTTTATCGGATTTCCATACAGTAGTGACCTTCTGTTGTTCCCTCATATTGATCCTCACCAATTGGACGTGTTTTAAGTCAACTTAAATCTTTGAAGATCTTCTTCTTCCAGTCGTGACATGAACATGAACTCAGCTATTTCCAGCACCTAAAACAAAGCAAAGCATATCAAAATCAGAACATAGTCCTCATGATTTTGCTGAGATGTAGAGAGACTCCCACGGACATAGAAGTTATTGAAGATTTTTATATTCCAGGCCTGGCACAGTGGCTCATGCCTGTAATCCCAGCACTGGGGGAGGCCAAGTAGAGAGCATCGCTTGAGCTCAGGAGTTCCAACACCAGCGTGAGCAAGAGTGAGACCCTGTCTCTATTAAAAATAGAAAAATTACCCAGGCATTGTGGCGAGTGACTACGTCCCAGCTCCTTGGGAGGCTAAGGCCGTAGGATCACTTGAACCTCGGAATTTGAGGTTTCTGGGAACTAGTCTGATACCACAGCATTCTAGCCTGGGCAGTAGAATGAGATTATGTGTCAAAAACCAAATATTTTTATGTTCTGTATTGCTTTAGAGTTGAGTTAGATATATTATACATGTTTTATTATGATTTTATTTGTTATTATGTTTTTCTTTTCACAAAAAAGAAAATAAATTAGTAATAAGATCTTATTCTTGGATGCTGAAGTGAAGTTTGAGGTTACTACTATCTATAGGGACCCAACCAACTGAAATGAATGCAATTTTATGTGTTATTAATCTACATTTTCTGTGTGTAATTAACAAACCATATGGTTCTACGTATCTAAATTTTAAAAGACGAAAACAAGAAACCCGGAGACAGCTTAGATGACAGAGTGTGACGTCTCTGTTTCAGGATGCCAAGTAAGCCAGTGTTTAGCCTTTTTATCATTTAGTTTACCTATTTTTAAAACTTACATTTAGCAACATTGTATATTATCTCACATCCTCAGAATAAGTCAAGTTCTGAAACTGGGGTAAATTATTTTTAGTTTTAAAGAAAATCAGTTCAGCTTCAGACATCATGGACGTACGAGGCAGAGAGTGATTTCTCTGAATGTCTAGATTCCGTCATCACACTCCTGTTATGTCAAAAATTAAATTTATCAGTGTTAGGAGAAACCCAAGACTTCTGGAGTTACTCTAAGGTCCAAGAAGGTGCTCCTTCTGCCTCCAGAAAGAGACTCATAGGGCGTTCATGCTGTGAGAAGTCCGGAACATCACTCTTTGATTGCATCATTTTTGTGAGGTTCAAGTACTTCTTAAAAATACAAATTCCCACAGGAGTAGATGGAAGGATCGGATGGTTCAGAAATTGGACAGAAGCTAAGAGGATTGGAGTCAGGAAATAAGGGAAGAGAAAACCCAAAAGTCTGTGCTAGATTAGGTCAGCTGAGAGTTGGAAGAAATCACTTATTATGCCATACCATTATTTTTTTCCCCAGAAATAAGGAAAGCTCTTTTTGCTTCCCCTAAGAAGTAGCCCCTTGTACCAGGAAAGCATCTTATTGCCGTACGTATTGTACCTGTTTGCCTAGAGCCCTTATTCAAATCTCTGTAAAGATCAATAGATTGGCTGGGCATGCTGTCTCATGCCTGTAATTCTAGCACTCTAAGAGGCCAAAGGTGGGTGGATCACCTGAATTAGACACCAGTCTGAGCAAAGCAAGACCCTGTCTCTACCAAAAGTAAAAAATAAATAAATAAAATAAAACAACCAGGTGAAATGGACATGCCTCTTGTCCCAGCTACTTGAGAGGCTGAGGCAAGAGGATTGCTCAAGCCCGAGAGTTTGAGGTTGCTGTGACAAATGGTACCACTGCCCTCTACCCAGGGCAACAGAGTGAGACTCAAAAAAAAAAAGTAAAGGTAACAGATTTGCCCTATGTCTAGCTGAATAACCAGAACTATTAATTTTTGGAGAAGTCAAGAAAAAATTTGTCTGGCTATTTCCTTAATTCAGAAGAATTCCATGGCACAGTTGGAAGTCACATCTATAAAAGGTCAGCCTGTCGCTAAATGCATGACAGGAAACAGATCCTTTCCTGTTTACAGAAGGGAGAAGCACACAGTGCTTGAGAAGTAGTGAGAGGGGAGTGGGCAGGGCGAGAGGAGAAGGTGCAGTAAGATAGTCCAGAAGCCCTGAAATAAATCTCGACACAAGTGTATCGTGTGACACTTGATCTTGAACCACATGAGTATGCAGAGGAGCGGAGGGCTGGGTGGAGAGGCTTTCTCGCGAGCCGTCTCGTGGACACATTTTCCATGAATATTGTTTGAGCTATCACACAGTCAACAAATTGATGAAAACATTATTCACTCATGTGATTGGAATTGTTCTTTCAACATGAGAAATGTTTTCATGAAATCACTCTGTGCTGAGAAGCTGCGTGAACTGAGATGACAGCATTCAGAAGACTGTTCAGGAAAACTTCAGTCCTATGACAGTTCAATACCCTTGGTGTTTAGGGCCCGTCAGTGCTGACTTCTGTAAAGAATCAGAAGAAACATGTAACTATGAGCAATGGTAAAGGGCTGAAATTACCAAAGTTTTGAGCAGCCTCTCAACTTCTGCAGGCATCGGGGAAGCACTCTGCCTTTCAGCGCTTGTAGGGCAAGATTGGCTTGAGTGCTTTCTGACGCGCTAGAACTTTCCCTTTGTGTAGCGTGTGCATGATTTAGAAGAAGCTGTGTCAGCAGTGATTTATACATTGACAGCTAAGGATAATAAGATATGGGCAAACATACAGCTCACCCTTTTACAGATTAACCTGGAGACTGCATTAGGCAAATTTGATAGCATTAAAAGATTTTGCCAATTTGTCTGGAAACAATTTCTCTTTTGTGGTGTGTCAAGGGTAACACTTTGTGCCATTGTACTAATTTAAATGGCTTTGACAAATTGTTCGAGGGGTTAGAGAATAGTAGTATAGATATATATTTAGCACTTTAAAATAAAAAGGCTATTCGCTTAATTGTTAAATGAATTTAATCTGCAAAAATCAAAAGTGTTCAAGAATGGAAGTGTTGTCTTGGAACCACAGTAGCCGTATTACATCATGAAGCTTTAAATGTCTTCTTAGAAAATAAAATTATGCTTCTGCATTACTTCCTAATGAGTAGAGATGCCTTAGGCTATTACAGTAGCATGGATGCTAAGCATTATTTGGGAAAAGGCTTGGTTTATGAAAGCAGTAAATTTGTATCTTCTTTGGGTACACCTTTTTAAATACTGCATGTCCTAGATTGTACCATTTGCATGACATCAAGGAAGTCTTGTGTACGATGGTGTCCCCTGGAGACCTTCTTAAAAATGAGATGTATATTTCATGAGACAGTCTCTATGTACATAATTTCTAAAAGTAAGAAATTTGAAGGGGCCCCCTGAAAGTAATGGGGTTAAACCATTGCACCTTTATTCAGTAGGCTTGTGAGACAAACAGCTATTTTATGAGAATCTCAAACAGTTCTTTAAGAACAAACCTCCAGGGTGATGCCTGTGGCCCAATGGCACCAGTCCCACATACCGGAGGTAGCGAGTTCAAACCCAGCCCTAGCCAAAAACTGCAAAAAAAAAGAACAAACCTCAGATCTGAATTAGCCCTTTTGGTGAATTGCAAACTTGAAGCAGAGACAAGACTCAGTGGTATTGTAATCATGGTCTTACTCCTATGTATCTGCGTTTCCTCACTAACTAACTAGCTGAAAACTCTCCTATTTCATGAAACATTTCATTTCTATCTCAAGTGAAGCATTAAAATACTTTTTTGTTTTTTTGCTGTACTTATGATATGTGTAAACATCAAGCTACTATAGTTAAACCACTGTTTATTTGGAAAAATGCAGATCATGTAGATAGGATTTAGCCCTTAGCTGTTTATTTCAACCAAATAGAAGGCCAGGTTTCGTATGTGAATATGGAAATTTTAATTCCAAAAACAAGCATCAGGAAAATGCAGACATGACCAAGCTTGGAACATTCCTTTTTTATTAACACGCGAATTTTAACAAATGAGTTCCTAAACTACAAGAATGGGTTCACTTGTTTAAATTATGTGTTATTTAGAGTTTACTAGAACAGCTTTCCAACTTCTTACCATAAATACATGTAGTGTTTTAACAATATATCTGTGGTATAGGTTTCTTCATGTTTTTGGCTGAAATTAGCATGTCGAGGCAAGCAATTTTGTCTTAATTTTTCGAAACTTAAAAACTTACTTTCTAGTGAGCGATAGGACTCTGGAAGTTTCTTAACTCAAAAGCATGTTGTATTTACAGTGCAGAGAATTTGCATGTAATGATAAATAATGCAAATTATGAGAGTAGAGAAGGTTAATATAGGACAACTGTTAGCTTTCTAAAGTGTGTTCGTGGTTTGGAAGAGCAGGGAGATAATATATACGACATTTCTCTTTACCTGGATGTGAAGTTCTCGAAGGAACGCAGCTTTTTAAAAAAGGGAACCTAAAAGTAGTCTTGCTCTTTCCTGCCAAGGATAGTGAAATTAACATGCAGCTGGGCTTCTCTGATAAATGGATTCTGTTAGGTCACTGAGGGGTGCATGTGACATTAAGTGATTTACAGTCCTTTACCTTAATGAAATTGTTTCAGCAAGATGACGCTGAAAGCTCTTAATGGATAGCTTTTCTTGATGTAATGAAATTGCATTCCTATGGCATTTAATATAAGGTGCAGTTATTATTTACTGGAGCTTTCCAAGGGCTGCTATTTGCACAGACAGTTCAGAACAAAAAGAGATTTCAGTGGCGGAGTAGAGGCCAAAATGGTTCGTGGCATTCCTAAAACATTTGAGTGTGTGTGAGAACATTTCAGTAAGTGTGGCCAGGGCATCACAGACCCTTCAGGAGACTTCGATCACCTACCCCTCCTACTGTCTGTCCCTTTTACACAGATTCTTCTAATCTATTTAACAGGCAACTGGATTACAACCAGATCAGCTGTATTGAAGATGGGGCATTTAGGGCTCTCCGGGACCTGGAAGTGCTGTAAGTACTGCTGTTTCTCTGACTCTTTTAACGGAGACTTTGTATCTAGAGAGTATCAATGTGGAGGCTTATCTGTGAGCTTAAAACACTGTGTCAAAATATTCACTTAAAAGATACTTAAATGACTCTGGGTGAATACAAAGATGAGTGCGAATATGTGTGCACAAAATTTTGCACATCGGATCTGCATATTTAGGCAAGATTTTTTATTTAGGGACATTAAAATGTTCTTACAGTAAACTATTTTCACAGGATTCACAGGATATGTGAGAATTCCCAGAATTGCTAAATATTTGGATTAAAATTAATTTGGAGGAAGAGTAACATCAAAAATAAAACTCTTAGTAGCTGATTAATTTGGTGTATTTCGTGGTTGTTAGGCAACGGAAACACGTTTTCTAACTTAAATCTGTATTTTAACAGGGTGATTTAACATTATTTTTAAAGATTATTTTGCAATCTACTTTCTGATAGTAATGAGCCAGTCATCAGGTCCATTTTGAAGTCTTCACGGCTGACTTTGTAATCCACACATAAACTTGAATTGTAAATGACACCCTCTCTCTTTTCTTGATGAGTAGCCATGGCTGACAAAATTGGTTAGCGGCAACTAAGTAATCTGCATTGACTTTTGACTTAAATTTTATGCTACCTAGACATTGCTGGATTCACATTTCTAGCTTGAAATTCTAAAACAATAATGACAAAAAAAACACATACTTACAGTTTCTCTCCAAATTAAAATATTTTGCTGTGCTTTAGTTACTTTCTTGACATAATTAAGTCAGAAACCCAAAATTGAATTAAATGTGGGGAAGTTTTGAATTTTTAGTCCATTTGTTAAAAGTTAAAAGAAGATTCATTGCTTTGCTTTATAAATTAAGTTCTAGGAACAGAATGTACTTCTATAAAAACTTTAATCTTTCAACTAGACTGGTTTATTTTGGTAGTATTTTCTACGTGGTTTGGGTTTTAATTAAGAGTAAATGAATAGAATTCCTAGCTGTGTCAAGTGCCGAGTTCATAATTACTTTAAAAGAGATGTATGTACGAATGAGTTGATTGAGATAAATTGTAAAATATAAAAATATATACTGCCTTCTAATTACATGAGACGTCACCTTTGTTTCTATTGGTAACAGCCTAACTTTTTCTACAGAAAAAAGAAAAACATTCAAAGTGCTTATCATACACATTTTAGCTGTAAGACCACTTTTAAAATTGTAAATTAGAGCCATTTTTAATATATGAAACCTACTGATACTATTTCACAGGCAGAAAAATTAGGACAGATCTATGATTTCATAGTTGTGGTTGATGTCAAAATCATGGTCAATGTCACTTAACTTTCTACAGGAATACACCACCATGAGAGTTATTTAGTTAAATGGAACAAGTCAGGCCAAAATCTGTTACTAATCAGTATTCCCAACTGGAAACAGAAATGAGACTGATTGTTTTATGAAAAGTTTGCTTTTAATTCATCCAAAGTAACTTACTGTTAAGTTTAAAAAAAAAATTATTATTCAGCTTTCTGTTCTCCCTGACATACATGTATAGAGAGAATACACACTATATATAGCTCATATACAAGGTGGCATACAATCCGTGTGCAATTTAAAATTGCACATGAAGTTTATGACTACCCTGTATATAGTATAATTTTGTTAAATCCTCATACTTTAAAGAAGTTTCAGAAAGGCAGTGCCTGTGGCTCATGGAGTAGGGAGGGCACTGGCCCCATATACCAGAGGTGGCGGCTTCATCAAACCCGGCCCCAGTCAAAATGCAAATAAATAAATAAATAAATTGATAAAGAATGAAGCCATACTTTTATAAAGCACTGAGGAGACTAGGATTTATTAAGCCAGAATCTCTTGTCAAGTATATCAAAAGTTCACCCATTATAAATATTTGGTCTAAGGAGTTTTGAAAATAGAGTTTATGCTCATAAATGTTCCGGAAAGAAGCTTGACTCTTTAGCTTATTTTTACCATTCATGACTCGTTAGGACATACCTTCAGATTTATAAGGAAATAATGAAAGAACTTTAACTTGCATATACATCAAATCACATTGAATTTTGGATTCCCAGTGTTTTAGATTTTTTGAAAACTTTAATCACATGAGCTATTTGTTAATACACGAGCATAGTACTGAGGCCAGCCAGGAGAAGATGGGATAATCCTCCCTGGTCACGGGTAATAATGTGTTAAATTAGGTAGATTAGGACATATATGAGAGTAGATATACAGATATAGTCCAAAATGTCTAGTGAAAGTCAAGGTCAGTGAAATCAAGGAGACAGTTATCACTTGTATGTTCACAGGCAAACTGGTTGATTATAGAATTCCGGTTGGTAGGATTTAGAATTAACTGCTCATTTTTTTTT
>NW_003852464.1:3130244-3137594 GCF_000181295.1 Otolemur garnettii
TATTTTTCCACAGAATGGCCATAATTTAATTTGATTTCATCCTAGTGATTCATAACCTGTAAACATCAGACTCTCTTCCAAGCCCTGAACCTGACATGAGGGGACTAAGAAAGACTAAATCAAGATCTAAACGCACGGAGTGCTTCCTGCTGAGGAAGGCTAGCGTTTTGTATTTACATGCCAAGATGTCCTTTGTGCTGGGATACATCCTCATTACAAAGAGAAAATCTTGAATCTGAGAATATAAATAGACTTCCACAGGAGAAAGTAGTCACAAATAAATAGGTACAATATACGTTTGAACCATTTCAGAATAGGAATTGATCATAACCATAACACATATTTCATCATACTCAGCAATAGAACGTCTATACTTAGTAGAAGTAATAGAACCCATACTTAATTACAAGAGAACCTCTATAATCGTTCACCTCCCTACATTGACCACCTCCTGAAGTTGACCTGATTTTCATACACCACACATTTATCATGTGTGCATATCAGTACAATAGGCCTAGTTCCTTACGTTGACCAGGCCTCCACACGTTCACCAGTTTCTTACCTTCCCCTGGGTGGTCAACTTACAGAGGTTCTACTGTCTAGTTATGACTAATTTTTTTTTTTTTGGCCGGGGCTGGGTTTGAACCTGCCACCTCTGGCATATGGGGCCGGCACCCTACGCCTTTGAGTCACAGGTGCCGCCCCTATTTATGACTAATTTTAAAATTACCTTAAGTGCTTTGGTTCCCCATATCTTTCAAACACCAAGTATCAGTAGCAATATTGCTTTGCCAGCATCAATACTGCATAAAATGCTAAGATAATTTCTTTTCAGTTGCCTTGCTTAAACTCACATGTTGAGAAAAGCCTTTAAGTTGCCAGCTATGGGCTTCCACATTCAATGAAAACTCTCCTTTGCATGGAAATGTTAGAAACTATAGTTCAAAATGAATGTGCATCTGCTGTGTGTGAATTACAGTAAAAACTTTATCCCCGAAAGTACATTTCAGAATTTTATATAATATAAAGGTTTTAGCCATATTAAGTCGGCATCAGTTTTGAGGGTGGGGAAAGAAGGGGTCATTTGAAAGCAAATCCCTTTGAAAAATAAAAAATTTTAGTTCAAACGTCAAAATGCACTTTAATGGTGTTTGAGGGGGAAAAAAAAAAAAAACCTCCTTTCATTTGAGCATCGGGAAATGCTAGCTGCTTTTTAGATGACATGAGCCAGCTAATCCAGTGCTTTAGAGGTCCTGCACAAAGTAGTTTATTTTCCCTGTGTGACTTCCCTCAAATCATGTAGATTAGTTCTGATAGCATTCAATCCACGGCAGACCGGGTGGTTGAGAGAGTCAGTGCCCAGACCTGCAGCTGCTGTACCTTGCTTTACTGAAAAGTTTTCGTCAATCCCTTAACCTCTGAGCAGCACATGTGCTACCATCAATAACTAGAGCTACCGGCTGGCCCAGAGCGGCCTGACCAAGGTATTCTCTGTCGCACAAACAGACTTAATCCACGGACTTCTTGGAATATTGAATTAGTTGCCCATGTTTACAAATTAGGAGGATTGATCTAAAAGATTTTGTTTCGAGTGTCCCCTGGAAAAATCCAATTTTTGGACAGCCTTCCCTCCCACCAGGTCAGAAGTGCAGTGGAGATGAACATTAGCTGCTGTAAGAGAAAGTGTCACTGCTGGCTCAACAACTGCCCCAGCTGCCCGGGGCCTCTTCTCCATCTTTCTTGCCCATTGTCCTTCTTTGCGTGCAGTCTGCTCCTCTCCTGTATGTCCTTGCCTGGCCTCTGCGAGCCAGTGAATTTGCAGCCCCTCGGTCAAACCTTTACCTGGTATCACACTTCACCTACACATTCCATTGCGTCTGTCTTTCCCAGAAAAACAAACTGCAAACTTTCCTGCAGAAACTTGCTGTTTTTTTTCAGCCACCACCCTGATGTATCTTCAGTCTCCCCCTCTTAGGGTGACTTTTCATTTCCTCATTTCACTCACACATCCAGGGACATCAGTTCTATCATTTTCTTTCCACAACCAGGATCTTCGAAGAAGAGGGGGAAGCAAAAAAACCATCTCATTTTAACCTTTTGTTAACTCTGAAGTTTTTGCAATTTATCTCACTCATCTTTATTTTAGGACAGGAATTAGGGCCAGTTTATTTTCATAGTACTCTATATTGCCATGGAGTAACAGCCACTTAGGAAATATTTGATGAATGAATGAGTAGCAGTATAAATAATAATCATTATTATTAATGATAATTAATCAATCGCTAACCATGCTCTGTTGGATAAAAACAGGAAACATTTGAACAAAGCAGGATTATACTTACTTACCATGACTCCCCTGACCACTCATTTTTGTATTTCTTCGTATGTCAAGAAATTACCATCACTATTACACAACACCCCAGAAGATCAGTATATTCCATATAAACAAAATCTGTTAGAATGGGTTAATTATTATTATTTTTTTCTCACTTTGTTGCTCTTGGTAGAGTGCTGTGGTGTGGCAGTTCACAGCAACCTCAAACTCTTGGGCTCAAGCAATTCTCTTGTGTCAGTCTCCAGAGTAGCTGGGACTATAGGCACCTGCCACAATGCTCGGCTCTTTTTAGAGACAGGGTCTTGCTCTGGCTCTGGCTGGTCTTGAACCCCTGAGCTCAGGCAGTCCCCCTCCTCAGCCTCCAGAGTGTTAAGATTACAGGCATGAGCTACCGCGCCTGCCCTGAATAAGTTAATTTTTTAATATATTGCTACAGAATGTCACTTCATTGCCACCTGATGCGATAGCTATATTGATGTAAGTCCTTCTACTTCTGTTTCAACCGGGGCTGATATGCACAGTAAAGAATAAGTAGCAAGACTCTGCTCCAAGACCTGACAGGAATAATTCTATACTGTTGATATGAGATTTCAGTTAGAGAATTCAAGTATGTCTGCTCACTCAAGTGAATTAATAACTAATAATAATTACAAGGAAATGTAACTGTACAAATTTTCTTACCGTGTTGTCCCAGGTGAATTTGCTAACTGATAGCATAAGCAGACATGTATGCACAAGGTGTATAAAGTAACATCTAAATAGTCAAAGTTGCTGTGACTAAAACCATGCATGTATAGTAAATGTCTAATAAAACTGAATGTATTTTAGGGCAGTGCCTGTGGCTCAAAGGAGTAGGGCACTGGCCCCATATGCCGGAGGTGGTAGGTTCAAACACAGCCTGTGCCAAAAAAAAAAAAAAAAAAAAGAATATATTTTATCATATGTTAAATTATGAAATGTATTTGTCAAGTGTGTAAAATGGTGACTTCTCTAGGTCACACCTACCAGTTTCTTGTCCTTTATAAACATAGTCATTAGAAGTTTTCTCTATAGTGGTGTACAAAAACAGTAAATTAACTTTTATCACTAAAATTCTGTTTTGTTTTGTTTTGTTTTATTTTACAGCACTCTCAACAATAACAACATTACGAGACTTTCTGTGGCAAGTTTCAACCATATGCCTAAACTTAGGACTTTGTAAGTAGTCCCAAGATACGGAAAGGTCATCTCAATTAAGCATTCCCTTAAATATCAGTTTTCTGAGCAAAGAAAAGGACCACCAGTTGATGAGGTAGATAAAGAAGGCACAACCTTAGAAAGTCCTAGATATGATATTTGAGGACACGAACTACTATTCTGGAAAGGGGAAAGCATTCTTTTAAATAATATAGGCATTGTGGGAAGTTTGGAGTAAAGAAAAAAAACATTTACTTTGAGCTATCATGGAGGTCACATTTCATTAAGAAATGGAAGACTCCTTGATTGGCTGTCAGAAATGATAAATGGGAAATCCTTATGATTTTATGACTGCACTGCAGGCAGACCTAATAAAGCTAAACTGGTTCTCCTGAGTTCTTTGTAACATAAAATTACAGAATCACCCTCTAGTGCTTCTATAATTAAGGCTGTGTCAGCATTTAAATTTGAAAATATCTTTTGGGGGGTTACAGATGGACATTAAGATAGTTTTGGTGAATAAAAATGATTCTCTAATAGAATACTGGCTACTGCTATTTCTTTTTTTTTTTTTCTCTTGAACAATAAGTAACCGTTTAAGCCCAGAGTGGGGGTATTTAGTCATAGCATTTTTTAGGAGTAAAGCTAACCTGAACTGAGTTTCAGAATCACCTTAACCTAAAAAATATGTTACATACATAAGAGGCATGATTGGAAACAAAACCAAAACATCAGACTTCTTGAAAAAAAATGTGTTTTTAACTAGGGCAAATATACTTTGGATCTTCAAAATATTTGTCACTTTATAACAGCTTAGCACTGCAGCACATTATATTTATTTTCTTTAATTAATAAAAAGATGAATTGAATGACCAGCTTCTTAATGAATTCAGCAATGCCAATCTTAATGCCATTTTTTCTTCACTAAAATCTCACTTTGTATGTAAAAGCACATCATTATAATTCCCTTAGAGCACGGCTTACCAAAATGAAAGAATTCAAAAAGTATTCAGACACAACTAAATTGGGGGGTTTTTTAGAACTGTGGAATTGAGACTAATCTATATTAAGAATCCAGTCCCCTCAGACTATAATTTTCCATTAATGTTAGGTAATTTTTTTAAATAAATTGATCAAGCTTATGATCTTTGAAACAATAAAGTCACTGGAACTGGAAAAGCATCCATCATCTGAAATTTTAATAAGGTCCCGTATTTTTTTTTATAGAAATCCACTAGTTTGTTTTATTAATCTGGTTTTAAAATTTTTATTCTTTCTCTCATTTCAATTTGTGCATATCTAATTGGAGTTTTGTCCTTGCTTTACACAGAAACACTTAGAGAATAAGGCTATAGAATGTTTCCTTTACACAGACACACTTAGAGAATAAGGCTATAGAATGTTTCCAAAGGACGGTATGGTCACTTCCCGATGAACTAATCTGGGGGTCACCCATTTTCCCCCCAAACGTAGCTTTTTGTTCCGTGACATACCTTCTAGCTTTCATGCAAAACGCTCTGTTCTTTAAGTCTCAAGGAGAATGTGAACCTCTCATCTAACTTAGACCTCCTTTGCCTTGGTCGGTTTGTTATTCTATAGTATTATTGCTACTTAAAAATTCCATTTTTATAGTCCAATTATCTTTCTGGACTGCGTTCCATGTTTTAATATCCATTACTGTTATTGGGTTAGAATTGAACACATCAGCTAAAAAGGACTAAAATCGTATTACTGTGTCATAGATGATTCTGGGAATGGTGCTTTGATTTATAGCCTTGGATGTCCTTTTCTTTAGTTTGAGAAAACATAAAAGCCAGTTTGAAGTCATTTACCTAATTTAGTGGATACATTCGTCTGATATTTTATTAATGGAGAAATGCTATTTGCCACTTGGAAGCGATCCATGATCTTGCATGGATCCTGCCAACGTAGAGGGGGCTCACTTAATTCCTTCACTCCCAGCCATTTGTGCCTTTTAATTTCAGTCCTTGCCTTTTGAGCGTAGGCCTCCAGCAGCCAGAGCAGCTAATCCCTTCTCTGTGATCAAACAAAAGAAGGAAATCAGAATAAGGATGTGAAAAGTGTGTTATATTGAATTATTATTCTGTCTCGTTCAGCAAAAATTGAAAGTGACCTCTAAAAAGATTTTGCAAGCCGTTTCTGTAGAGGCTGATAATGGCAAGACTTACTAGTATTTCAGACTGGGAGCCACAGCTTTTATGAACTGGCCCCCTCCCATTGCCTCTGACCCCTACCCCTCACCCACATTGGCTCTTATATGTTGGAACCACAGAGAAATTTGCTTTGGACGAGTATTTTTCTCTTTACTCTTTTGAATGGACATAGGCAAAATAATTTTAGGGTCATTCTCAAGCTTCTGTGTATTTGCTTAACTCAGAGCCAATGAAGAGAGAGTTGATTCTGTGGTCATAAGCCCAGTTAGGTTTTAGGAGGAAAAAACCCCACTGTATGGGAATTTTCTAAGCTCTATGTACTTCTCTGTTAGTAATGAAAGGTAAATATTACTATTAATGAATTATTCAAGTTTGGAATTAACTGCTTTCTGTTTTCTTGCTTTAAACTTCTTTCCTGTCATGCAGCCGACTCCATTCCAACAACCTGTACTGTGACTGTCACCTGGCCTGGCTCTCTGACTGGCTTCGACAGAGGCCTCGGGTTGGCCTGTATACGCAGTGCATGGGCCCCTCCCACCTAAGAGGCCATAATGTAGCTGAGGTTCAAAAACGAGAATTTGTCTGCAGTGGTAAGGAAGAAAGACGGGTTGTGCTTGCCTGCTGTTGTGTGCCGTGATGTAAAGGAGTGTGAGGAGTGCGTGCTTCCAAGTTTCAGTTTTGCACTAATTACCCAGTGAAAATCCTCTTTGTTAGTGACAATAATATTTTCTAAGATATTTGTACACTGGTTGGCAATTACTGAATACCTACATCTAAATTATGATCAAAGATTTTTTCAGGTTTTACTCCAGGGAAAATATAGGAAATTCTTATATTATGATTCTGCTTGTGGCTCATTTTTTTTAACCTTTAAGTAATAATTGTAACTACTTGAGTTAATAATTGAAAAATGCTTAACTCATCTTAGATCCCTGCTGTTAAGTTCAAAGAAAAATGCAACCGTAGTTGTAAACTTTTTGTATATTCCTATACTAATGGATCAATTCTACTTAAAAGTAAATAATGACTCGCTATAGTAACCGAAATCTAAAAACAGAAAGACTGGGTAGTGCCTGTGGCTCAAAGGAGTAGGGCGCTGGCCCCATATACCAGAGGTGGCGAGTTCAAACTCAACCCCGGCCAAAACCTGCAAAAAAGAAACCAAAAAAAAAAAAAGTTGAAAACAGAAAGACAGACATGGGCTATGTCTTAGATCAGTAACTAACATTTACTGAGTTTTTTCATGAGCTTAGGCACCAATCTCAGTATTTCACATATATTTATTGCATTTCACTTCCTTCAGAACATCTGTGTAAAAAAAGGTAATGATATCTCTATATTAGAAATTAAAATGCTGTAAAAAAGTATAACCTTGCCAAAGGTTATATAGCTGAGTTCAAGGATTACAACTTAGGCGTCTGATTCTTTTATATATAAATCTTTTATAAATAAATGTATTTGTATATCAACATTGATATACATGTTTTCTGAATATTGGGCTAGTTGTGCTTCAGAAATGATTTTTCAAAATATAATAAAACAAATTTTTAAAATACAGATAATACATCATAAATAGTTTTAAAAAAAATTGGGGCAGTGCCTGTGGCTCAAAGGAGTAAGGCATCGGCCCCATATGCGGGAGGTGGCGGGTTCAAACCCAGCCCC
>NW_003852464.1:3137638-3155740 GCF_000181295.1 Otolemur garnettii
CTGTTTTATTATTATCTTTTAGACAGTTTTCTGTGTTTTTCCACACATATTATAACCCAAACAAAATTCTCTTACAATGTCATGGGATGGTCTCAGTATGTCTGATTGCTTTTTAAGAAATTAAATAATGAAATGACTAACAGTTCGTTACTAACCACTTTTTTCTCTCTTCACTTTTTCTTTCCTGTTTTCTAGATGAGGAAGAAGGCAAGTTCACGTTTCTTTTTTAGACTGAGGATATTTTTGCGAAGTTTGAGAGCTTATTTAAAGGGCCAGGGTTAGCAGCTAAGTAGCAGGCTCTTCCTGACCTATAGTCCCCCCTAGGGCCTTTCCTGGCAGGGGGAGGGGGCAGGAACCTGCATTTGCAGACACCTATCTGGTAGGGCACTGCTGACATTCTGTTGTTCATCTTTCAAGCCATAAAGTCTCATTACAAAATAGTTTTGTTTTCAAATACTGAGTAGTAAAAAATCACATACCTGAAAGTAACTATCTATGCTAAAATTTCATTCTGTGAAACCCAAAAAAAGAATCATGTAGATTAACAATTTCAGAATGGTATGACACAAAGTATTATACTAACTTCAAAAAAGTGGTAATTTTGAATCCATCCAAATGCCAAATTTAGGATTATCTGATTTTCCTCTGTATTTGTTGGTACATGATTCCTTAATTTGACCAACTGTTATCCTCTATCAAGGTGGCAGTCTTAATATTTTCCTTTCTTCTTTGTAGACAAAGTAAATTAAGCCAACTAACTCTATTTGAGCTTATTGAAAATGAATATTTATATTAGTCTGAAATTGCTACCCCTTTTAGGGAAATCAGAATAATTTTGGATAGAATTCTGATTTTAAAACTGAATTTAGTCTTTCTCAATTTTTTTTCCAGGTTTTAAAAATTACCACTTTTATGACCTTTTTTTTTTTTAAATCTCATTTGCTTTATCTCATTCGCTTTATTGGCCTGAGAATATAAGTGCATGCCTCCTAAAATACCTTGTAGAAATAGAAGGCCCTTTTGTGATCAGGTAGTGAGAGAACCGTATCTCCGTCTCCTGCTCTGTTACTTGAGCTTCGTCTGCATGTTTCACGGTTCTGCAGTGCGGGAGGGAAGGATCATTCTGTGTGTTTCTCTTTCTAGGTCACCAGTCCTTTGTCGCTCCTTCTTGCAGCGTCTTGCACTGCCCCGCCGCGTGCACCTGTAGCAACAATATCGTAGACTGTCGTGGGAAGGGTCTCACGGAAATCCCCACAAATCTGCCAGAGACCATCACAGAAATGTACGTGGCCTGAGATTTTTTTCTTATTCCTCTACCTGCCAGTAAATCCAACATTATTCTTTAGGAAATTCTGGGTTTATCAAAGGCACATCTGATCAGTTTTAGCTTAGTCAAATGTTCCTATCAGAAGTGTTTTGAACCTTACTTTGTTCAATTGAATACATACTTGGTTGACTGGCTAGGATTTAGGGGGGGAGGCACAGGTAAAATTAAAAGGAATATGCTTTAAGAAATGATAGTACTTTCTCTGCCTTGAGGAGATGTCATTAGGAGATGTTATTAGATGTTATTAGGGAAAGTAAGAAGAATAGGATAGTTTGTGCCTAGCCCAACCTTGTGGGTTGTCCATTTCTGGTTTAGGGCAGTGGGAATGGGAATACAGAGAGGGGTAGAGCCATAGTTAATAAACCATAGAAATAAGAGGGCCAGATGCCGCTCTGTCTGCTCCATAGCTCATGTTTTAAAATGTAATCCTATTTTTTTGTACAGATTGAGAGTTCAATGCAATGTGTAAAAATGATAATGTACAATCAAGTATAATTATTTTATTAGTGAGCATTTTAGCCTATTTGAGCCAACAACTACCGCTGTGAAAAATGAAATTCTCCTGATAAGGTATTGAATTGTGTGCGTGTTTTGTTTTCAGCTGTAATTTCTGTGTCCTCATGTGGATATTACAAGGTCGCATGAGATGTAACATGGAATGCTTTTACCATCTAGGGACATAAGTGCTAAGAAAAATCTTTATCTCCATATCCATTTATTAAGAAAGCCCCTCTTAACTGCTCAGCTTACCCTATTATTGTTTTATAGGCCAATTCTAAATTGTAACTAAAGAAATGGTTTTGGATGTTCTTGGGTGGAAAAAGCAGGAACTGCTTTGGGTGACAAGCATACAAAGTAGACCAAAAAAAATAATTTTGAAAAACTGCCCAATTTTTTAGCCAGTTGTTCACTCGTTATAATAACATAACTGCTGTAGTTTACTGTACATGAGAAAAACCTTAGTTCACAATACCTACTACCATTCTTTTAAAGTATCTAATATGCAGAAAGTAAGAAGAATTTTGTGTGCTTAGCAACGTATGACATGATTCTCTGCAGAACTCTAGAATCTGGAGAGATTTGACACAGACCCCAAATAACGTGGGCAAACCATAATATTATTCTCATCCAAATTTTAATTGTTGTGACACTACTTCACTTATAGAAGACATTTGTAAGTAATTTTTTGAGCCAAACCTTGAAAGAAGAATAGAGTACAATTTGGAAAGAGTGGGTGACATTTCTGAAAAAGAAACGTTGGCAGCAGAGGGCAGAAGTGGCAATGAGCATTACGTTTGAGAGACTGTGCAAGTTGACCCTAATTGCAACAATAGGTTCATGTTGGGACATCGTGAAAAATAGTGCCCTAAAAAGGACATCTGCGTCTAATTTTAAAGCCGCAGATTGCTGAAGACCTTTAGGTTCAGTCAGAAGATATTAGATGTGAGGACTTAGGTAGTAGAAAGGGCACGGTGAGTTTTCTTAATAAGGAAGCAGTATGTTCACCCATCCAGGCACAAGCATTTATTATCTAACTACTTACTAAATAAAGGCAGCATGAATGCTCCACAGCTCTTCCACCAAGTGGCTAGCAAATTTGACATGCAAATTAAAAGTATGAAACAAGGCACACAGTAAGAAAGTCATTGTGTATTACTCTGGTCGTGGACATACCCAGAGCCCAGACCACTCCACTGTCCAACATACCCATGGAACAAAGCTTCACTGTATCCCCTTAAATAGATTGAAATTAAAGGGAAAAAAGAAACAATTTAAGAGATAAACACACCAATTTTGAGGTATTACGGAGGTATTATAGAGGGCATAAGGAGGACAGAAGATTAAGGCGGTTAACTAGAGTCAGAAAATTTTAACAGGAACCCCCGATTTGCCTACCATTTACTGTCCGTGAGACTGTGGCAAGTTACTAGTCCTCTGTAAGCCTGTTTTCTCATCTAAACGAGGGGATACTGTGAGTGCGAAATTAAATAGTTAACACATTTAGTTGGCATAGGTAATCATTTTATGAATGATACATTAGTCCTGGAAACCTTCGTGTAGAAGTATCCCCTGAGCTAGGCCTGGAAGACAGGCAGTCCTCAAGTTACAAACACCAGACTTACGTGCAATTCACACTTACAAACAGGGCTCCTAGAGTGAATCCCCTAGTTGCAAACGTCTGACTGATGTTCAACTCTCTCTTACACATGGGGGCTATTCCAGGCAATAGGCAAATGTACCGTTCTAAGTTTCAACTTAAGAACAAACCTATAGAACCCATCTCATTTGTAACGTGGGCCCTGCCTGTGCAGAGATGAGAAAGGGGCTTTCAGAATTAACAGACCATCATGAGCACAGGCAGCAGGAGTCCAACTACAAGACACTGTCATCCAGAAATTGGCTGGTGTTCAATGCCTGAGATAGAACTGGAAAGTGAAGTTGAAAGGTCGGTGGGAGCTGATCATGGAGGCTCTGGGCAGTGGAAAGCTCTGAGCCTTCATTTGGAATGTGTTTGAACACAGGGTTTCTTTTTTTTTAGAAATGTGCTTATTGAGTGAAAAGTTACAAACTCTATTACAAGATTCTTTTGGACTCACTAACAAATTTTTATTCGATTCTGGTCAAGTTTATATTGTGTTTATGAAGTGCATGGAATTTGTCTATAGTCAAGACCTTAAAATACAAGTGTTTGGGGGATTTAAATCACATGATGATTCTGTAAATAGCCTTTGGGAGTTCATGGTCTACATTTTGATCTTGGTTCACAGTGACAAGGTGCCTTTGTGAAGTGTCTTTATAAAGCAAGGGCATGCTGTCTTATAAACAATCTTATTCATTTTTTCAGGTAGATACTATTTTTATAATGACTATCTTTTTTTCCACTTAGTTATTATTATTTACCTATTTCAGGAGCAGTAAAGTGCTTGAACTTGAGCAAATGTGTCAAAACCACAGGAGCACAGGAGGTTTTGTTTTTTGTTTTTGTTTTTGTTTTTTGCTGGGGCTGGATTTGAACCTGTCACCTCCGATATATGGGGTCAGCGCCCTACCCCTTTGAGTCACAGGCATTGCCCAACACAGGAGGCTTTTTAAAGTTATGAATCCATCATAAACAGAAATGGTGGCTCATTTCGAGGTAATAAAATAAGAATTAGAATAATATACTATTTGGAAGTAGAGAAGAAAATTATCAGTGTAAATCGTAAACATGACTACATTTTTAAAAAACCAGGATACTGAAAAATTATTAGTAATTCAACATATGAATGTATTCAAAATATTGACAGATGTTCAGAAATTAACAGTTTGCTTTGATATCAACTGTAAACAATAAAAAAACTTAATGGAAAAACAATTCTCTCAAAATACAATATCCTGTGCAAACTCCAGAAGGCTCAGATAAATAATTGTCTTAAAGTTGCATGAAAAAGCACTGGAAGGGTAGATAACAGACTAATAAGAACAACTCCATACAGAGACCAAGGACAAAACACAGGAGTTTTAATCTGAATCTTCTAGAAGAATTAGTATGATAGATGTTTGGGTAAAAGGAGCGAATACAGGGTGGAGGCTTTCTGCGAGGCTATTGGTCCAGGGGACATGTAGGAGCTAGCCAGTAACAGGGGGAATGGTGAGGTGGTGTGGATTAATGGGATTTGACATTTGATGAGGTGGAGTAGTAATGGAGAATTATAAATTAAAGATGGTGCTGACACCAGAGTTTCAAGTCTGAGTGATGCTGGTTGTGGTTATACACATATCATTATGTATAAGAAGCTGAGGAATAGGACTGATCCTTAGAAAGAAGATGATGGTGACCTCAATTTATAAAATATTGAAGCACTAATGACACACTGCAGTATTAAAAATATACAGCCTATAATAATTTTGGAGCAATACAAATCCTTGAGACAAGTATTTCAAGGTAATCCACATGATTAACACACAAAGTTAGGCTGGGCATGGTAGCGCACACCTCTAATCCTAGCCCTCTGGGATGGAGGATCTCTTGAATTTCAGATCAATCTCAGCAAGAGTGATACCCATCTCTACTTAATAGACAAAAAAAAAAAAAGCCCAGTGTTGTGTTGGGTACCTGTAGTCCCCACTACTCAGGAGGCTGAGGCAGGTGGATCACTTGAACCCAGGAGTTTGAGGTTGCTGTGAGCTAGGATGATGGCTTGGCACTGTAGCCAGGGCAACAGAGACATATTATATCTCAGAAGAAAAAAAAAAAATAGTTGATAGTTGAAGCCATTAATTTTCCAATAGGAAAGAGAGTTAAGAAAAGATATGCCCAAGAACATAGATAAAAACAGCAAGAGGCTCTGAGAGGTCAGAGAGGAAGGAGCTGCTAGGAATAATGGTTTGCAGAGACAGATACGGCTACGAATGCACCAAGCTGAGATCTGAGAGGTCCGGACATTTATCCAGCACACTCTTCTTGCATGATTCAATTTTGATAGAGTGGTAGCTAAGGATGCCACCCTTGCAGTGGTTCCCCACCTTCCTAAGGTTGTGACCCTTTAATACAGTTCCTCAGTCACAGTTACGGTGACCCTATGCTATTAAAGGGTCGCAGCCTTAGGAAGGTGGAGAACCACTGCTCTAGAGTGTTAAAGATGGGGGGTATTGAATATTGGAGAGAGCAGATAGGGAGCAGTTTGAAGAATTTGGCTGAGAAGGTACTTTTTTAAAACTCCTTTAAAATCAAAGACAGTTGTTGCTATGAAGGACAAACTTGGATTTATTTTAAGATGCAAAACCCTGCGATCCTTAGAAAGTCTGAAAGAAGGAATGGGTTTGGAGAGAAATGAAAAGCCTAGAATTAAATAAGACACATGTGGGAGCAAGATGATCGTGGACACAGGGGGCATCTGTCACATATAAAAAGCTCTGTGGGTTGACAAAGGAGAGACTAAGATGAGGATGTAGCAGTGGAAAGCAATCTGAGACGTCTAAAATGGCTTATTGTGAGGTGGGTTTATTTTTTACCTTAATGCTTTTCTTCTACTTTGTACGCTCTCTAGATTTTGTATGATGGTTGCATTTAGTAGCCTAAAAGTTATACTAAATAACACGCCCCATTGGGTTTGCCTGTGCCAAGGAGGTGGCGTGTCAGGTAATGATACAGTAAATTAAATTTGTAAGGAGAGTTGGAAACATATGTGAAGCTGCAGGTGAATTTCATTTCTCTGATTATGACATTATCAGCTTTATCAGTAGAGCATCTGGCAATAAATTATATTGATCTTCAACTTCAAACCCCCCCTCCATTTTCATTCATTAATGTCTATAACTTACTACATTAGTTAAATCATTTCTTTTATTACTCTTTTATTTTTTTATAAGAATAAAGGACATTAGGAAGATTATTAAATTTAAAATTTTTTTATCTTTATTGATTCTGGGTTTGTAATACATGATAAACTGAAAATGACAAATTCCCCTCCATTTTATTCAAATATATTGCTTATGTCTGGATTTTTACTGTACATTGTCAGTAGAGTTTTTTGGTTGTAAGTTATCAGATATTTCATTTAATAATGTTGACTCACATCCTACCATGTGATGTCTTTAATCTTGCACCTGTCTCCATATAATTCTAAAAAAAGAAAAGTATCTATGTGCTATCTGGGAGTGATAAACTGCCTATAAAACTAGGTAGAAACACATGACTCATTGTTTTTAATTATATGTTGTGTCTGCAACTACAGATTCATAATTCATACCCTTGGTATTAACTAAAACAATTACTTATTAAATAAACTATGTAAATGACATATTCTTTTGAAGTCAGAATTGAAATAATTGGGAGAAGGAGTAGTAGACTCTGGCATTTATCTGATATCTGCAGTGCAGGATGGTACTTACACATTATGTCATTTGATATAATCATTGACAAATAATGATAATATCATTGATTATCATTGATAATCATTGATAAATCCTCATTGGCCTGTGATGGCAGCATTTATGAAATTAAATAAAATATGAAAACTCATGCCAAAGCATATTTCAGATAAGGACTGGTAGTTTTCTCCAAGGGGCCCGATTACGCTGATTATTTTACCATGGTCCAGAAGCTGTCTTTGTATCTGTAAGCTAGAAATCGGGTTTTGACTGCGTATCATTTTCACATTTTGTAATTATGTATGTGTTTGTGGGCTTAGTTTTTAATATCTGTCTCAAATACTAAAAGTTCTACAAAGCCAGGAACCAGTTCTGTTCTGATCACTACTGAAATTTAGTGCTTTTTAGCACAGAGCAGGCACTTGATAAGTATTTATTGAGGGAATGAATGAGCTAAAGATTAATCAAACCTGTAGGGCAGATTTGTCTCTGAAAGATGGAGCCAACGTAACCAAGATTAATAAAACCAGGAGCAGCCCATTATCGCCTGTAGACAAATTTGCACTTTTTAGGCATTAAATCGGTTAAGAGAAAAGTTATATGAATAGAATGCTTAATGGCATGGGCTAAAATGGGGGGAGAATACTAAAAATTCATTAATAACATTTTCTTGTACCTCTTACTTATTTGGATTCCACTCTCCATGTTTTTGAGATCTTTTTCTTTGTTCTCAACTGGCATCTACTAGGGACCTGTTTATTGAGATATATTAATTAATTCAACTGTCTTATAAATAAGTTTTAAATAATTTTTACCAAAGTTATATTTCTTCTCTAAGAGCCTATAGCCGTTTAACTCAAGTCTCTCAAGGACTGACGATTTTATTGTTTAATTAAAATATTTTCACTGTTTATTTTTTTAAAAAGAGACTAAAAAAATTAAGAAATTTTGTAAAACAAAAATTAATCGGGAAGTTGCTAAATTGGATTTTCTTGATACCAAAGCTTGTATTCCTTTAAGCTGCAAAAGAGGTAGGCATCACATGGTCTTGCGGGGAGGAAAAATTAGAAAAAATCATGAAAGACACTGATACTCAGAAAAACAAGGGCAAGGGCCACATTAAGAAACTCACAAAGAGCACTTAGAAGGAGCAGAGAGGAAAAAACAGAGTGTTAACATAGGGCTGTTTTCAAAACTGAGAGCTGTTTTGTATTCCTTTATATCTAGAACTCCTGTCATCGTTCCTATTCTCTGTTAAATGATCTCATATCTGAATTTTCTCTGCACAAAATGCATCCAAGTTTAATCAGGTTTTTTAATTAATGTGAAACTATATGATTAGACTTCAAGCTTGGTGAAGGCAAAGCCATGTCTGTCTCTCACCATTTCTGCCTTAACACCTGGCATAGTGTGGGTGAGGTGGGAGAGGTCACGGGCACAGTCTGGAAAGCCTTCAAGGCTCCACTTCTCATAGTTAAAAAAGAAAGTGACAAACAATATGGACCAATGACAAGAACACAAAAGGGAAAAATAGAATGTGATGTAAGATAAAATTAAGTGTGGACTAGGCTGGGCACAGTGACTCAGGCCTATAATCCTAATACTTGGAGAGGCTGAGATGAGAGAATTGCTTGAGGCCAGGCGTTGCTGTTGCTCCCTGAAAACTTCCCCAGGACACAGCTGCTGTGAACATTCCTGGTTGAAAACTTTGTTCTCAGACATACAGAATGCCCCAGGCAAGTCTGTGCATGGTCTGGTCCATGGCAACAGAATATTTAATAGCTAATTGATGCGCATACATTGAATCCTCAGGATTAATTTCTCACATTATTTTTTGAGATACCGTATTTTCAATATGATGTGTTGGGTTGCTGTAAAGTAGACATTTAGTTCCTCCAATCCACTTACAGGTTTTCTACAGTATATTGCCTTTACAAGCCATTATACAGAACTTTCATGCATCGTGGAGGATAGTTGGAAAGCACACGGGATATACACAGGATACACACAGGATATCTCGTTTACTCTGATGTCCTCCGCAGAGGACATGGGCTGCCTTGTCAAGGCTCAGAGGTGTGGGAGCCTCACGATTCTTTCTAGTCTATCTGAGAGATCAGGGAAATGTTCAAATTATGAGAAGAGAAAGGAAGGTAGCAAAGTTTTCAGGCCTAAACTCAATCCTCTGAGAGTGGTATCAGTGACTTCAAGGGTGTATTGGAGTCTCAGAAGTGATTCCGCTTCTGCCAGACGTGCTGTTCAAAAGGCAAATATAAGGAAGTTAAATTTGGTGAATAAACTCACCACCTTTCACTGGTCCAATAGTGAAGAAGGCTCTTTCAAAGACAAGCACCGTGATGGAGATTGAACATTAGGTCTGGAATGCTACTTTTGTTCCTTTACTTTTCTCTGGATCACTTGCAGGCATAATTATACAGAAATGAAAGACAGAATGATGTTCTAAAGTCTCTCTCTAGGGCGATGCCTGTGGCTCAAACAAGTAGGGCATTGGCCCCATATGCTGGAGGTGGTGGGTTCAAACCCAGCCTCGGCCAAAAAAAAAAGCTCTCTCTGATTTCAACCTGCACTTAAAATATGGAATACAACTTAAAAAATTTATATATTGCCCGTTTCTTTTAATACAAATACTACCTCTCATATATTTTCACCCTTTTTGCATGCTATTTCTTTGCTGCCCCCTGAGAAATTTAAATCATTAATTATATTAAGTAATACTTTTGGATACACATATTTCAGAGTCACCTGATTTTCTGTATATAAAAATATGCAAATTAAATTTCATTGCCTTGTCTTTTAAATAGCCTATTCTATACTGGCCGATTTAAACAAATTACAAGTCCTCAAGAAATTAAGTCTGACTTTTAGGTACTGTTTAGCAGATACTTAGCAATACCTCAACTAATAGCACATCTTTCATGCTCTATAATTTGTTGACTTTTTTTCAATTATCTCAACTTTTAAACAATAAATTTAAAAAATAAATACAGTGTATATAGTTTGGCTAATTTTTCATTGCACATGTAGATAAACTTGACTTTGTTATTGAGACAATCTTGCCAAAATCTCTTAGTAGAGCAGATGTTACTTTTTTTTAATGTAACGTGATATAAAAGAAAGAAATAGTAATCTCAGCTGATCTTGTTAAATAACAAGAGGGTGATAATTTCAAAGTGTACTTGTTTTATTTTTATTTTATTTTATTTTTATTTTTACTTTACTGTTGGGGATTCCCCTCTCTCAGCTGTCCCTTCCCCTCCCCTCACCGTGTACTAGGTCATTAATTGTCCTCATATAGAATTGAGTACATAGGATTCTTGCTTCTCCATTACTGTGATGAAAGTGTGCTTGTTTTCACTGTGAAAATATTTAGTTGACTATGAAAATATTCTCCAACTTAGAGATATATTCAACTCAAGGGCAATAAAATACAATCGAAAAATGGCAGTTAAAATGTTTTAAGAGTGAAAATTCCAGCAGTTCAGTTCAGTTTTCTTAGAGCACCTGTTAACACCTGCGCACTTGTTCGCATTTTGCCGTTTTACATGGTTCAAATACTTTCGTTACTTCAAATCCACCCACAGAATTAGCTAACCTATAACAGGACTCTGAGTCTGCATTTTACCTTTTTATGATTTTGTGTTGTTCAGATTAGGTAATATGACAACACTTTCAATATTTTTTATCTACTAGAAAAATGGATGGCACGTGCCAAGTCTCAGGACAGGATAGAGTCCTGTGCTCTGGGTGGGATGGAAAGGTTGTGGTTGTTAGAAAATAAAGTGGAGGCCAAATCTTGGAGAGGCTTCTTCAAGTCCTGATGATAATTGGATACAAAGAAAATTCTTGAGTGTTCTTAGCATGATTAGATTTCTTTGTTAGAAAAATCAATCTAACATGAACTGGAGAGAGGTTTGGAAGAAAGAAGCCCGTTGCCATGTGGGCACAGCAGTCTCTGTAAGGGGTGATGAAGGCCAGCTGAGCAGCAGACAGATGGGAAATCATTCCAAGAGCTACCGCCACTGCGAATGCAATTGATTCCTCCCTAAAAATTCTACAGGAAGAAAAAATGGAGACTCCCTGAAATGTAAAGTAAGACCTGTGTAGACTCTAACCTATCAATGAAGACAGCTAGGCTCATAGGCACAGTTTTCTATGATTCATTCTCAGAATGAATGAAGGTGTCGTTTGTGTTTCAGACAACTGTGTTCCAGATTTCTGGTTCCTCACAGGGAGAGACGTAGTTGAATGTTTATGTAGTTTAAATACCAGGGTTCAGTGTCATCTGAATGTCAGGAAGGAGATGATGGATAACTTGGAGAAGAATGCAAGCTGTTATCTACTCACTGAGTAATTGTTAAACAACTGACATATAGAGATGATATCTGTAATATTTTAAAACTAAAATGATTAGCAAAGGGGAGACGTAACCCAGTGCCCAATGCATGGTAAGTATCCATAATTCATTTTATGATTAATGAAAAACAGAACAACAGAACCAGTGTTTCTATTTCTTGGGTTGATTTAAAAAATTATATATGCAAAGGAAGTGTTTGTGACATTATGTATATATTTTGTCTTCCTGAACTCAGTGAGCCATGTGCCCAGGCCCTTGTTTTTGCTCTAAGGCTAAACTATTTGATTAGATATATTCAATGCATGTTTGCATTTGAATACATGTCCATGTGAATATATGCATGAAACTTTTTTTTATGTTGTGTAATTTTTTTTAACATAGAATCTCACTCTGTTTACTGGGCTCGAGTACCATGGCATCAGCTTCACTCATTATTTTTTATTTATTTTTTATTAAATCATAGCTGTGTACATTAAAACTATCATGGGGTACAGTGTGTTGTTTTATATACAATTTGAAATACTTTCATCCAACTGTTTACATGGGTGGAGCTGGAAAATATTCTTCTTAGCAAAGTATCCCAAGAATGGAAGAAAAAGTATCCAATGTACTCAGCCCTACTATGAAACTAATTTATAGCTTTCATTGGAAAGCTATAACCAACCCAACTTTAGCCCACAAATACGGGGAAAGGGAAGGGCAGGGAGGGGGAAGGATGGATGGAGGGAGGGTGATTGGTGGATCATGCCTGTGGTTTATCCTAAAAGGGTACATGTGAATCTTTCTAAATGTAGAATATAAATGTCTTAACACAATAACTAAGAAAATGACATGAGGGTTATGCATGAAAATTTTACCTCTTACTCAGAAGGCACATGCACACACACATATATTTTTGTCTTGCTGCAAATGTTTTAAGACCAAATAGGAAAAGAGTCATTTCTCTGAGTTCAAGGATTCTCTTGCCCATTACATAATAATGCCAACATACCACTTCACATTTCTGGAATGTTCCCTCAACTTTGGCAGTAGATGCAGCCCACTGAAACCCTTCGCATGTTCCTTCATGAAATGACCCAATCTATTTTAGCCTATGCATGTGCGAAATCCCAGAGCAGTGACAAAGTGCCATGTTTATGGAGGGATTAAAAGTTCGTAGATGCCAGAAAATAAAGCCGAAGCCGAATCCTGAAGAGACTTCTTCGAGTCCTGATGATACTACTACATATAAAAGTACCAATTACACTTTACACTCTGGGAAATGTATCCTAAAACGACATCACAAGAAATAAAATAAAATTAAAGAAATGAATAGGTTTCAGGAAAAAGTTGATCCCAAGACAGGAATGGCTGATAACCAGTTAATATGGACACCATCTTGGGTAAAAATGTGAACGGGTGTCCCTCTCGAGGCCAATATTCACTTACCTGCAGAAGGTAGTTATTACATTTACCGAGTTCCAGAAACTGCAATTACAAGACAGAAACAGGCTAAAATATGTTGGGTCATGTTATGGAGGAACGTATGAAGGATTTCAGTGGAACTGCAGTTCCTGGCAAAGTTGAGGAGACCTTCCAGAAATATAAAGTCCTTATGTTGGAACGGGCAGGAGAGTCCTTGAGCTCAAATAAACATGGTCGCTTCCTCTTTTCCAAATGCTGGGCCAGTGTTACCTATGATGAGACTGTACTGGCAATGCAGAAAAATTTAGGATTCAGAAGCCAGACTCCTTCTGCCTCCCTCTCCTCACCCCATTAAATCTGTGTTCTTTCTGTGGCAGCTGTTTTTGCCGTTGACGTTAAAAGCAGATGGAGAAAATGCAAAGAACTGTCAGTTTTATGACCGTGTATAATCAGCATCTGGGCTGTACGTTACAGACACGATCAAACCAAACTCGTGCTTTCCTGGGTTTCATAAAACTTTTGTGTGTGTCTAAGACTGTCCCCCAAATAGGGGAAATGCTATATTTTAATCATCTTGATCCTGGAAATTGCAACCAGTTATATTTTTTCGGCTTTCATGTGAGTGATATGCATAAGTATGTGTTTAATATAGAGTCACTGAGTTATCTGCAAAGCTGTTCTGCTAATTTGTTCAAAAACACGATTTGGAACCATATATATTTATTTCACATTACAGATGGAATCGTGTATCAAGTTTAGTTGTTTGTGTAACATGTGTGTGTGTTTTGTTCTATGGTGATATATATTATATTTGTGATTAGATATACAGCAGTGCCTCCCTTATCCACAGTTCTGTTCTATGGTCTCCGTTACTCATAGTCAATAGCAATCAGAAAATATTAACAGTATTTGGAAAGAGAGAGTGACCACATTCACTAACTTCTGTTATAGTACATTGTTGTAATTTTTCTGTTTTATTATTAGTCATTATTAATCTCTTACGGTGCATAGTTTATAAATTAAATTTTATCACAGGTACATATGTATATGAAAACTTAGTGTATGTAGGGTTCAGTACCATCCGCTGGGAGATTTAGGATCCTCTGGGGGTCTTGGATTTATCACCCACAGATAAGGTGGGGGGGGCTATTACATATGCTGTACGCTTTTTGTTCTATGGTGATATATATTATATTTGTGATTAGATACACACACACACACATATATATATATATATCTCCATGTTTTCATTCTTTCACTTGTGTGTAAGAAACAAAATCCCATATATTTTATTTACATATCCTATAATGTTTAGCACAACACCTATGGACAGGCTTTATATTCCCCATTTTTCAGAAAGAAAGACTGAGACACAGAGGAGGTAAACCCTTTTGGGAGGTCCACAGAGGTCATCACTGGCATCTCCTGAATTTAACCCAGATCTGCATGAGTCCAAAGCTCATACTTTCAATCATTTAATGACAATGTCAAAAATGGTTTATGTATTTACAAAGCATCTAAATACTTCCGGGGGGCGGTATTTAAGAAAGGGCACTCAGAAAAAAAAAAAAAAAGAAAGGGCACTCAGATTTTATTTTCTATAGATTGTTACAATAATGTAAGTTTTGAAACATTCAGAATAACGTCTAAGACTTGATTGCTGGTGAACTGAAAGCGTCACTGAAAGCATGCTGATACTCCTCATATACCCCGTAAATGGCTTCAGAACTAACTGGTTTTTTTTTTAATTGCCCAGTCATACTTAACATTGTTTACTGATGAAAGATCTTTCCATGCTTGGCCACTGAGGAGTATTATATATGTCCACACATGACATAATAGGACTCGTTGGGCTGAAAGTTGTACCTGCACATACGGACATGTTCTAAGGATCACGCATATGAAAGAAGGCTATTCTATCATTTTCCATCTGCTATAATTTTCAAAATAGATTCCAAGACGTGACATATATTGCTTGTCAAACTCTAAATGTTTGAAGATATGCATGATAAAAAGCAATGTTTAAATAGCAGGAGGAAAGAATCCAGGGTGAGGTGGAGGAAGAGGGCTCTTGTATTGCTAAATGATTTTGTTTTTTATTTGAGCCGTTGAAAAACTATCTCCATTTCTCATATTAGTGAGCAGGTAATGAAATTCTTCTTCTAATTTTGCCGTGGTAACAGCCATTGTTTAGAGGGGCGTGTGCATTTGTGTGTGTGTGCATGATAAAATATTTTTGAATCATTCACATAAATTCTGTGTAGGCAAAGGTGCTGGCCCCATTTTCATGAAAATATCTTCCTTATAATATGTGGTTTATTGGATTACCTTCCACTCCCCGCTTTGCTAAATCTATTTTTACTTTGAAACTTACGAGATTGAATTTTCTCTGAAGGAACAGCATTTGGAAATCTCTCAATTAAAGTAAAGGTTATCCACAGCATGCAAATATATTTTAGCCATTATATTATCTGCTCTTGTAACACTGGGATGTTTGTAAGTAGATTCTTTATAGAACAGTGATTCAAATTTAAACTCTATAAAATTCAGCTGATTCTATGCTATCAAAGCACTGGATTAGGGGAGAGCAATGCTAGAAATTGTAAATTTCATTTTTCCCCCTTAACCTGAAACCCTGATATTTTACTTTTACAACCTGGTTTATATCCTTCTCCCCTTTTTGGTAGGAAGAAGGACACCATTTGACATGGATGTTGCTGGTAGTTTATCAAATGAATTCTAAAGTCCTTGCAATGAAAAACAAAAAGCACATTGAGCTAAAGACTAAAAAGATGACGAGAAGTGTAATTAGTTTATCGTTTGCTCACTCAAGAAGAGACAACATTCTGAAATATTTTAAAACTTATTGTTTGACATCTGTCAGTAGTCGAATATTTTCCTGCTTAAGAATCTGGCTCTTTGAATGAAGGATGCAACAATGTCTCACTGTAGAGCACTGCTGAGACAGTGTAATAAATACCAATTAGCTGCTGAGTCCCTGTAAATTACCATATAAGCTCTGTTTCAAATACGGTTAAAAATACACAGACAAATGAAAAAAAGTGAGCAAATCCATCGTTCAGCTTTCTGTCATACATGTTATAAAAGAAATACTGTAGTTTGCACTGTAAAGATGAAGTCGTGACAAATGGCAGGAACAAGTGATACACACAGAGCACTCTATCATGTTTGATGTATTATTTTTGCATATAAAATATAGTACTATTTCATCATGAATTCTTGTTTTATGTATTTATTTTCTTTAAAAGCCCTTATTTGGTATATTTCTTTTATTGTTTCATTTGCTTTAATAATATTTATCAATGAAATTAATTGTGAATTAAATACACATTATCATAATGACATACATATATTTGAGTACTGTTAGAAAAAATTGTGATCATTTTATGAATTTCAGATTATGAGACTTTAAAATGATAAATGAATTTTAGAATTTTTAAGGAAGATCTTCACTTACATAAAATTACGGAAGTAGTTTGTCAGTTAAGGTTATTGACATTTCAGAAATCTTAATGTTGAATGTGGAAATAAAAAAAATAGAAAGAAATTGAGCTTGGCTCCTATAGCTCAGTGGTTACGGCGCTAGCCACATACATCGAGGGTGGCAGGTTCAAACCTGGCCCCCCCTGCTAAAACAACAATGACAACCACCACCACAACAAAGAAATATATAACCAGGCATGTGGTGGGCCCCTGTAGTCCCAGCTACTTGGGAGGCTGAGGCAAGAAAATCACTTAAGCCCAAGAGTTTGAGGTTGCTGTGAACTGTGATGCCACGGCACTCTTTCAAGGGTGACATAGTGAGCCTCTGTCTCAAAAAAGAAAAAGAAATTGGCTATGAAACATAAATACAAAAGTAGGCTCTTAGTCAATAACACATCCATGACATTATAAACACTGCATGCTTTTGATCACCATTGAATTGCAATCATGCAGCATAATATTTTGTGGAGACATTAAATATTTGTGGGGTAAATGAATGAATGAATAAGTTCTTTAAATATTTTTAAGAACCTAAAATCTTGTCTATGAAAAGTAATTATATGAATTAGTTTTCTATTACTGTTAAATCTTTTAGTCATCAATAATTATTTACCTCATCATGTTGGTCTGCTATTATGAGCAAATATTTTCCACATTAAAATGATATTTTATTGGCCATGATTCAATAAATGTCCTCTAACTACCATGTTTCCCCGAAAATAAGACCTACCCAAAAAATAAGCCCTAGCAGGATTTCTATGCATTTGTTAAATATAAGCCCTACTCCGATAATAAGACCTAGTGATGGGCATGGCCGTGTAGCATATCTGCATAGCCACGCCGCGTATTTTGGCATGAAGATTAAGACACTTCCTGAAAAAAAGCCCTAGTGTGTCTTCTTGAGAAAAATAAATATAAGACAGTGTCTTATTTTTGGGAAAACATGGTAGTTAATTGTGTTCCATTTATAACTTGTTCTCTTTGCATTTTTATGATTACATTTTAAGCTTCTTAAAAGTTAACCATAAGAATGAATCAAGGCAAAAAAAAAAAAATTATCCCAACCCCAATTCAGAATATTCTACTCAATAACATAATAGTGAAATAATTGAAATGCTCTTTGCAATGCTTAGAACTTTTGGAAAAAAATACCCTTACTTAAATAATGTAGATGCCAAATCTGTATTTTTTTCACATGCTTTATTCCTGTCATCTGGAAAGTCTGCTCTTCAGAGCCAACAAGCTGCTGACCAGGATTATATGAAAAATATATAGAACACTGTGAAATAAAAACAGAAGAGTTAAGAATATATCCTTGGGGATATAAAGAAAAGCATCATTAATCATATCTAAGAAAATGAAGGCTTTGAAAGGAGGTTGTGCATTAATTATCTTAAAATAGATAAAAATTATTAATAATATAAAATTATCACTATCCAAAATGTCTAATAATAGAGAATGGAATATTATGAAGCCATTAACAGTAATATTTTTCAAAAGTTTTAATGATATGAGAAAACATGTATGATATGATATTGGATATAAAGATATAAAAATTATATGTATAGTAATATCCAATTATTTAAACTATACAACCAATAATGAAAACTAAAGTAAAATTCTGAGTAGTGCATTATAAAAC
>NW_003852464.1:3155760-3156678 GCF_000181295.1 Otolemur garnettii
ATATAAAAATTATATGTATAGTAATATCCAATTATTTAAACTATACAACCAATAATGAAAACTAAAGTAAAATTCTGAGTAGTGCATTATAAAACTATTTTGTTTCAGTTACTTATTTTTATATTTCTCAAACTTCTATCGTTTGGGGAGGGAGAAATCATGACAAAATTTCAGATGATAAATAATTTTATTTTTTGTATGAGAGTGGATGAGACAGAAATTTGTATTCAGAGGATTAAATGTGGAAGCTGTAATTGAGATAGAGAAGGGTCTAGAAAGAATTGAGAAACAGCACAGTAAGAACCAGGGCCCTGAGCATCACCTCCTAGGAGAAGGAGGACTCTGGGCAATATTAAATGCTACAGTGAATTTAAGGGGATGAAAATTGGAGAAACCCATTGTACATAGAGATAAAGAGGTCAGAGGGTGAACTCTGAGACTGTCGAAGAAACCATGGTGCTGTGAGAAGAGCTTTGGAATCAGAAAAGAACAAAATTTAGCTAATTTGATTTTACCTTCCAGAGATATGTTGGTTTTTTGGGTTTGATTTCATGAAATGTTAGTAATCTACATGGTGTTCAAGTATTGCCAACATTCATTAAAAATGAGTCAATATTTATGACACCTATATAGTCAATACATTGTTATTAAATGTATGTGCATAAATATTTAAATATGTGCATACACTTATACAAACAGGTGTGTCTGTGTATATATGGGCATATTATTTTCTGTTGAAAATGAAATCTGTTTTTCTACTGGAAAATAGAGGAATGTAATATGGCCAAGGAGTTAAACAGCTGTAGGAAGGAGACAGAGAGAAAGCTTCTACCTGCTCAGGGCTGAAAAGGGGGAAGAAGGTGATGAGTTATCAGGTGGCCCCCATCAGGAGCTAAAATCAGGAAGGAGAGGGGACCA
>NW_003852464.1:3156818-3158203 GCF_000181295.1 Otolemur garnettii
GGGGCCTTCGGCCGTGAGCCTGGAATATGTGAACCACCAGCTCTGTGGGCTGCAGGGCGGAGGAGAAGAGGGGGAAACATTTCCAAGGATGTTTTGTGTGGAGAAAGGAAGCTGAGAGGCAACATTTATTGATGAACTAAAATACTAACTCAAAGACTTCACGAAATCTACATCTTTCTGTCTTTCACAA
Organism: Otolemur garnettii; assembly: GCF_000181295.1. Taxonomy (NCBI): domain Eukaryota; kingdom Metazoa; phylum Chordata; class Mammalia; order Primates; family Galagidae; genus Otolemur; species Otolemur garnettii. The sequence continues at coordinate 3,157,009 of NW_003852464.1, forward strand.
CGAGATGGATAAAATCTTGTCTTTGTTAGCAGGGCTGTAGATTAGAGGATGTCAGAGAATTATTTTTAACTCTGTGATTTTAGTGTACCAGAGAAGTACTTCATTTGTGTTTGAATGCACTTTGCTGTGGTGGTTTTTATGTGAAACAGTCACGTAGTGAAGTTACTTAGTCTAGACTTACTGAACATCTCTGTAGCACTTATGGATTTAGAACTTACAATTTTGCCACATAAGAAACTTCAGAGTTAATTTTGTGAGTATAACAGTTTTTTTTTTCAACCATTCTGTAGAAGAAATAAAAGGCATATAAAATTTAATATTCAAAGGTAATTTTCTGCGTGGAAGAGTTTTATGATTCTCTCTAAAATATGTAACACGCCCATTCAGCATTACTACATGGTTTTCTTACTTATATTCAGGTCATTACAATATCCTCCTAATTTCTTAAAGGCGTTTTCTCTTTTATACAAAGACCAGACCTAAATAATGATGGATTGGTAATGTTTTAAAAATCTCAGCGTTTTATTAGATTTATCACTGTCTTATAAAAATGGCTTGTTTCCCGTTTAAGGAACAGCACAATTAATTTTAGGAGTCATTTTTGAGGAAAAAAAGAAAATATCCCTCCTGAGGAGCATCAGCTTTGCTTCTTGACGCGAATCCTGAGACTTATCCGTGTCTGTGAGTTCCCATTCCCATTCACAGACTGAATGCTTTTCGTTGCAGACGTTTGGAACAGAATTCAATCAAAGTCATTCCTCCTGGAGCTTTCTCGCCATATAAAAAGCTGAGAAGAATGTGAGTGAACAATATTCTGGAATACATATAATTGTAAAAAGGATACGGGCTGGGACTGTGCTAAGGAAGTGAAGTAGCATATTGAAGTAGTTGACAGTGGAAATCTTAAGTGACGTGACTATCTTGGTGCTACTTCTATGATAACATTTCAGTCTTCATATCTGACTGACGTAATTTTTAAATTTGTCTATAATCTAACAGATAAATTTACACAGATTTGACTATGTGTGGTCAACACTTCAGGCACATTTTTGGGTGTTCTATTGTTTTATTTTTCTATTGTCAAAAATAAGATAATCATAATAATTTAGGAAAACAGACAATGGTTGTTTTGAAAAGTGTGATTTTCTTTTTTTTTGAGACAGAGTCTCACTATGTCACCCTTGGTAGGGTGCCA
>NW_003852464.1:3159375-3207679 GCF_000181295.1 Otolemur garnettii
GCAAGACCCTGATAAGCCCCTGCCTATGGGGGACAGTGTGCTGTCACGCTCAGCCAGGGGACAGCTGGACAGTGGTGCTCATGTGGACACATGGGTGAGCAGGCCACTATGTTGGTCTGCTCAAAAATTTAAAGAAAGAAAATGGAAAACTGTCACTTCCCCTGCAGTGTGTGCTTGGGTTCAGCTTTGTTGTTTTGGCAAGTTTGGGCTATAGGAAGACCAAACTTCGAGGAAGAACTTTGGACAGAAAATGTAGAGTGTAGTCAGGTATGGCTCCCAGGCTAGAATGTCAGTTCTAAAAGAATAAATTTTAATATAAAACTCAGTTAAATCACCCAATTATTTTGTTCATAAAGTACTCTTAACACCGTCCTGGACAGCAATTCCGCCCAGAGATGACATTGACAACCTTCCAGCCTTACTGAAGGACAGAACAGAAGTCAAATCAGAAAACTGATTTCTGGTCCTTTACGTCTTTGTGCCTCAAAGATAACCATTCAATGTGAGGAAGGAGAACAGTCCCCGGAGAACTCTCATTTATATGGCTTGCTTGCCATTTTACTATCAGGCTCTTGCCTTAATAATGTTAATTGACTGTTTTGAGGTTGAGTTAAAAGAAAAGATAAAAAGAAATTAACAAAAGTAAGCAGAACTTATTATAATTCATCCCTTAGCTCAACAAATTGCATTATGTTTATTAACACATACATAGTTACAATTGATCGTAGTGTAAGTTATCATGTAATAAGTGATATAAAATAATAACAAATAGTAAAAGGACTGACAACACATGTAGCAGGTGTAAGAGCTGCCTTGTGATTTCCCTGTTGTTTCAAAGGGCTATAAAAACTTCTCTCTCAGCACGATTCTATACTGTGTATGATGTGCTGACTGTGAGTCATGTAGAAGTCTATAGGGAAGGTACTCAGTTTCTTCTTCTTGGCATTTGAATGATATTATCCAAATCCCTCATTTATTTATTTTCTTTTGAGCCAAATTCATTTCTATCTTTCATTTCTTTTAACTTTTCTTTTTTTTTTTTTTTTTTGACTGGGGCTGGGTTTGAAGCTGCCACCTCCAATATATGGGGCCCGCGCCCTACTCCTTTGAGCCACAGGCACTGCCCACGTTTCTTTTTCTTTTTCTTTTTCTTTTAAAAAATACCGCATAAGTTTTCACTGGCCTTTTACGCTTTCTATCTGTATGTAATAATATGCCTTTCCCTCATTAATAGATTTCGTTCCCGTTTAATTTCCATTACATTCAGTATTGCTTTACGATGATATCGTGGATGCCACATATGCCACTAACACCTGATTTTCTCTATTCTATGGTGATTTTCTCTTTCTATTCACCATTTACCCGTCTTGTCTCACTAACAATAAGCATGTATTATTTTTTAACATCATCTTAAAATGGAATGATTTGCTGGACAAAAATAGTTTGATATATAAATAGATGCACATCCTGGGTAGTCTGTCTTTCATGCCATTTGACTCAACCTTTGAAGCCAACTTTCAAAAAAGTTTCCTACCAAATTGTTTATCCTTCTATTCTTGAGTGGAACCCCCACCATTTACAAGCCTCTTTGTTCCTTCTAAATTGTTAATTGAATCAAAACATGAGACTCTCTGAGTATTCCAAATGACTCTCTTGGATTGCCTTTTAATTCACTCAGTTATATCTGCACCTGATATGTGGACACATGGTGGCCATTTGAAGAATAACAGTTGCGTTCAATTTAATTGGCCACCAAGAACTTAGCAAAGTTGCTGACCCATAGTAAGTGCTAAATATCCACGGTCCAGTGAACTGGCTAGTGATATTGAATTGAATTTCCTGAATTGCCGTCTCAATCTGCTCAGTTATATATCTCAATGCCTCCTCTTCTCTTGTTCTTAAGCTCACAATAGATTTATTCATGCTTTCTCCTTAATTCCTTTTCTACCTTGCCTCTGACAATATGTAATTCTCTCTTTTCTTCTTTGATTTTTTTTTTAAATCATTTCTTTTGTAATTGATTTGCCTTTCTAAATAAACTATGGTCTGTAGAGATGAAATTTTATGTTATATGTTATGGCTACATCAGTAGACTCTAAAGAGAGAAATGGAATGGCTCTGTATACCACATCGCACCCGGCTGGATTGATCCCCTTGCAATCCTCCTGTTTTGTGATCTACCCCACCTTTCCCTGATGTCTTAGAAGGGCAAACGTTTTTCTTTGACTGGTATTTATCTTCATTGTGCCCTTAGTCTCTTCTTTTTCAGATAGAAATCTTGCAGTAGGACCAAACATATTAATTATTTAGACTCTCATTTCAGATTTTTCTTTTCTGTGTGTATATCATGGTAATCACGGTATCAGTTTGTTTTTTTAAAGAATATTTTTATGATTCTTCAAAGTAATGCATGCTTATCAATCTAAAAACACATAAAAATATATAGTTGCAAATTCAAGTTAGCTCTGGGTGCCATGTCACCTGATGTAAATATTTTCTACTTTTTGTATATAGGGGTGGATTTTCTCAAAACATTAATGTAATACTGAAATATACTACTTTGTATTTCTTTTTTAATTAATGTTATATCATAAACACTTTCATGTCACCAGAGATTCTTTCAAACTTGATGTTGATGATGTGAAATATGTGTTTAACTAACGTACTTGGTGATTTGAAAACCTTATTTGTGTTTAATTTTTCACCATTACACATTATGCCGTGATGAACATTTTGTATGTAAAATATTGTGCTCATGTCTATTAGGTCAATTCTACAGAATTGAAATTCTAACAGTAAAACTAGTGAATGAAAATTTTTGTGAGCATCTTTATGACTTCTTGTACATGTTGCCAAAATGTCCCCTCAAAATATAATTTTTATCTTTTAATGCACTTAGTTCTTTTCCTGCATTTTGGCAATAAAAACAGATGGTCATTACAGTAAACCTATTCTTAGTAAATGATTTCCATTCATTTGCTCTTGAAATCATGTCACTTCATCTTTTTTGTTACTTACGTTTCCAAATTTGTTTTTCTGCTAATTTATCATAATTCCACTCATCAATCCAATCTTGGAGCCTCACTGTACAAACCCTCATCTGAAACCCGGGCCCTGCTGCAGGGTCCTGAGGTGATAAGTCACTGTCCTGCTCTTCAGAGGTGACTTTTAGTATCTGAACATGGTGGTTCATCCCAGTTTATGTTATTTTGAGGGAATATAAATTTCAAAAATTATCTTAAATTCATACTCCCAATCACTTCTTCACAGACCATACATTTCCCAAGCATGTATACTTTATATGTTTAAAAGAGAAGCTGCATTTTATATCATTTCCTTCCACCATTTACCAGTATTATGAGCCCCAAACTCACCTTTTTCTTAAGGATTCTGTCATTAGTGTTCTTTTCTTTTTATACACAGTGTGCTTGCATTACATATAAATTGTGTAGGTGTGTGTGCGCTTGTGTGTATGTGTGTAGACAACTTCAAAGGGAACATTTCTATGAAAAGACAATGAAATTATGAATTATCATACTGCCTAGTCATCATCCTTATTTTTCCATATTTTCCAAATTTTCTCCACTGAACATACCTCTGATTCACAAGCAGGCAAAAGACATTTGCAAATGAAGTTTATTTATCAAACTGTAGCTGTTATAATATATTGAGTGCTACTGTCTCCTCTGTCTGAATACATATATAGATTAGATAAATTTCTTATGCAAGTTTGGTGTCTGATGTTTTCTTTTAAAACATTTTTTTCCCCAGGGTCCTGTATGGAAATAAAATCACAGAACTCCCCAAAAGTTTATTTGAAGGACTGTTTTCCTTACAGCTCCTGTAAGTATTGGCTTTTTTGACTTCGGTTAAACCTACTAATGTATTAGTCAGATTAACATCTCATGTTTTCAAGGAGGCTTAAAACTCATTTCTACTATGAAACCAGTATATAATCACCCACACTTCCATATGAAAGGTATAACACAACTACAGCCAAGAGGAAGAGGGGAGATGAGTGGAGGGAGGTAATCGTTGGGACCTCACCCATGGTGCATATTGCAAGGGTACATGTCAAATCTATTAAGTGTAGAGTATAAATGTCCTAACACAGTAATTCAGAAAGTGAGATGAAGGCTATGTTAACTAGTTTGATGTAAGCATTCTGAATTGTATATAAAACCAGCACATTGTACCCCGTAAATGCATTAATGTGTATAGCTATGATTTAATACAATTTTTTTTTAAAATTTGAATATACTTTAATGAAATAGAAAAGATTAGTTTAGTAAAGCTCATATTGATGGCCCATTCCTCGAGGACACCACTTTTTGGAACTGCCCGGAGCTTTTCTCGTCTACCCTGTTGTGAACAAATGCATTCTGTCTGCTCTATCATTTATAAATCTTACCCGAGCCCTGCCCTTGTGAAACATCTCTGTTTTGATGTGAGCAGTAGTAGGAACTGAGGAAGTTACAGTGATAAGCTTATCAAACTTGGTCCAGATAACGTGCAAGAGCTGTCGTATTGGAATAACGTCCCCAAACACAGAGATGGCAGGGACCTAGAACACAGAAGTCATCCTTAGACTCTCGCTAGCAAGAGAATTATCTCTAAATCCAAGACTGCTCTGCTTGGAGGATCATCACTACTGATTTGTCTTGAGGGAAGTAGCTACTCATCATATTTGCAGGAAGCAGACTTGCCCCCAGGCGTTTTCCTGCATCTGTCAATCATGCCAATCCTAAGACTGCTGATGTTGTATAATTCCAGTTCTGTTTAATTCATTGAACATTAATAGAATATCTCATTTGGAGCAGAGACTACAGTAGATATTTTGGATATAAAGATAAGTGTGATGTAATTTCCTTTCCCAAATTAGCTCACTATCTGTCTTCCTTAAAATCCTTCAGTTTAAAATGTTATTTTTCTCCTTGGGGCATATGAATTTGTTGCTTTTTATTTGGTAAACATACATTCCTAATCTCATAATCTTCCTAAATACAGAGTTTATTCATTACTTAATACATTTATGTTTCTAATTATGTTTTGTTATCCATGTCCTAAACTTTTTCACCATTGTGCAGAAATCTGTTTTACATCACACCCTGTTCACACACACACACCAGTGAAGCAAAACGTTAACAAAACAATGTACAACCTTACTATGGGAGTGCTCTTTTTCCTGTCACCCCTCTCATTCTCTCTCTGTTCTCTCTCTGTCCTTCCCTTCCCTTCTTCTTCCCCTTCACCTTTCTCTCTTTCCTTTCCCTTTTCCTTTCTTTTATTTTATTTTATTTTTTCTATTTTGAATGAGACAGGTTTTTGGTCTGTTACCCAGGCTGGAATTCAATAATATAATCATAATTCACTGCAGTATCCAACTCCTGGGCTTAAGCAATCCTCCTGCCTCAGCCTCCCAAGTAGCTGGTACTACAGGCATGCACCACCGTGCCTGGATAATTTAATTTTTTTTGTAGAGATGTGGTCTGACTATATTCCCTAAGCTTGTCTCCAACCCCTGACTTCAAGCAGTTCTCCTACCTTGGCTGCCCAGATTGCTGGGATTATAGACCTGAACCATCGTGTCCTGCTCTCTCTGTTTCCTTAATGCTCCATAATGCAATGAATTTATAATAGACTAGTCAGTCATGAAATAAACGGATTTTGTGAATTAATGACTTTATTTGGGTTTCAGGGTTTGTTTTAGTCTTTGTAGTAAAATTATCAGATTTAGGTTTTGGTTTAGTAAAATGGTTCTCGTCAGGTTATAGATGTCTATACACAAATTAGATAGAGCTTGATGCTGTAGGCAGGAGTCGCCTACTGGTCACTCACCTCTCTGAACTTCCCTGTATTTGGCTGGAATCACCCTCCATGCCACAGACTTACAGTCACTCTCATGATCTTTGTGCTATCTACCACCAACACTTCAAAGGCCACCTGGCGTTCAATGGTTTCCATTCCTTAGGCCTCATAGCTTTCATCTGTCTTTACTCTTGGTAGAGTGCCAGTGCCATGGCATCGAAGTTCACTGCAACCTCAAACTCTTGGGTTCAAGTGATCCTCTTGCCTCAGCCTCTTGAGTAGCTGGGACTATAGTAGCCTGCCTCATGCCCAGCTGGTTTTTCTGTTTTTAGTAGAGATAGGGGTCTCACCCTTGTTCAGGCTGGTCTGAAACTCCTGAGTGCAAGGGATCCATCCACCCTGGTCTCCCAGAGTGCTGAGATTACAGGTGTGAGCCACCAGGCCCGGCAGGCCACACAGATTTCAAAGTGAGGTGAGACTGCCTAGATGCAGGCTGGTGCAAGACAACATCTTGTTTGGGTTTCTTCTGCTTCCCCCGACTCTCGCCTCAGTCTGGTATCTGCTTTCTACCTCCCCTCCTCAGGTGCCTCACGGACTGAGGAGCACGCTCAGCATCACTTGTGTGGGGCCTGGAGTGTCTAGGTGTGGGGTTAGTCAGTCCCTACCCCTAATCATCCCCCACAGGCTTTTGAGAAAGTGCCAGGTAGATCGGGCAGCAGAATAGAACTTTGACTCCTGGTGAGAATCAAAGAGAAAGGCGAAGAGGGGCCCTGGGAGGAAGTCATGGCCTTCCATGTGTATGGGGCACCTGAAGAGCAAATAGTGAAAGGGGAGTGCCTTTCGTTAATTAAAGATAAAGATCATTTTATTGTCATAAGGGAAAACATCCTTTTAGTACATTATATAATGAGGAATGCCCAGACCATGTGGCATATATTCTTTGAACACTAAATATTTGTCTAAATTCAATATATCAGAACTTTGACATAGATGATGAGGAAGAGAAAGAATATTAAAAGTGGAAATCAATCAGTGGGGAGGAAGGGAAGGGCAAAGAATTACCTAAAGGTTCTATGGACACTATTTGGGCGATGGACACACCTTTATCCAGGACTTATGCATTACAAAGGGGCTCAGTCCATGTAACCTAAAGCATTTTACTTTCTTAATATTTTTAAATGTTAAAAAAAATGCAATGAATTTGTTACATGCCCCATTAAAAACCTACATACAAGCAAAAATGTCCCGTGGAAGAGGGCAGAACTGTCACAGAGTAAACAAGTAGACCCAAGCAAAACAGTGACAAGTCAGCCTAACACCAAGTAGCATCCTCAGAACCCAGAGGGACAAGGACTTCCTTTGGGCAGAAGTCCTGCTATGGAGAAGGTTGAGCCAAGTGGACACCGGAGTGAGTCGATCCCCAAAGGTGAGCTCAGACCTACTAGGACGACATTGCCGGAGTCTGGTCCACAGGCCACAGATTTACAGAACATGGATAGAGTTTGTGGGGAATAAATGAGACTGTGGGATAGCGTGTTAAAATGTTAAATAGGCGTTTATAATACAGGACAGAAACTTTGACTGCGGTCATGCACCATGTCACTCTCCCAGAGGTTTGTGAAGTCCTCATTCAGCCATGAATATTTATGGAGCCTCTCCTGTGTGCTGGGCACCTGGGAAGTCAAGGGCAACAAAATAGACAAAGATCCCTGACCCAGGGATGATAATACCGTATGGGCAACACATACCAGTGACAGTTAGGAATACCAAAGTAAGGAAGTTCTGTATGACACAAAGAAATACATCTTTAGGAAATGGAAAAAATAGGTCCATGCAAAGGAAATTGAGAGTGCTGGGGTTCAGGAAGTGAGCAGAGTCGGGTTACACACATCAGAGTGCATGTCCGGGAGCCTGGGCTGAGAAGGGAAGACGGGCAGACTCAGAGAAGCAGAATTACTGGGCAGGTGTCTCGGAGAAGAACCTTAAAGAGAGGAAAGGGCAGAGTCTGCTGTGTTTGGAGAAGAGCCAGGAGGCCAGGGGGTGGCGCTGGCAGTCAAAGGAGAGAACTAGGAGGTGGCAGCGTTCAGACGGGTGGGCCGCAGTCCTAGTGTGAAAGAGTTAGGCTTTTGCCCAGATCCACTTGGCAGCTGGTGTGCTGTTCTGGGAGACAAGTGGCGTGATCTGATCCGTGCTTAGAAGGATCGTGCTGGCTGCTGTTCTGAGGACAGATAACTTTTTATCCCACAGGGCAGTTGGAAAGACTAACAATGTTTGATGGCCTTGGTACAATGTCCTTGCTAACAGAGGCTACATCTCACCCATCTCTGTCCTCTGTTGGATACATGAATAAGTATCACCAGATTGAGGTTCATTTGACAACATGAGTCTTGCTTTATTGAGCAAAACCCCAGATCTTCAGACTGTGATACAGAAATAATGAAAGTTAAAATGTTAGCACTGAGGTTAAAAGGCATGTATTTCTTAATTGGGTTTTGTGAAGAAGGACAAAATCTTACAGGTGAGTTCATGAGATCCTGCACGTTAATTCTACAACTATTTGATCAAACAGATTATTGAATGCCAACAAGATAAACTGCCTTCGGGTGGACGCTTTTCAGGATCTGCACAACCTGAACCTTCTCTCCTTATATGACAACAAGCTTCAGACCATCGCCAAGGGGACCTTTTCGCCTCTTCGGGCTATTCAGACTATGTATGTACATACAATTTGCATACAATTTGACGACCATTGTTTTCACTCTGAATGCGAGAACACTGCCAGTCATATATGAAACTGTTCTGTGTGTGTTTCTGAAAGGCATTTAGCCCAGAACCCTTTTATCTGTGACTGCCATCTCAAGTGGCTGGCGGACTATCTGCACACCAACCCCATCGAGACCAGTGGTGCCCGCTGCACCAGCCCCCGCCGGCTGGCGAACAAAAGAATCGGACAGATCAAAAGCAAGAAATTCCGTTGTTCAGGTAATTTAACTTCCCGTGACATGTCCCCTGTGACTAAAACCAATGGCTACTCGAAACGTAACAAAAGCAGCTGGTCTTGGGCTGATTACTAAGTAGCACAGAATCCTATTTTTCTACTACTTGTGAAGAAAAAAATAAAAAAACTGTAGGTACAGTTCGTAACAGTAGCTCTACATGTAACATTTTTCACACCACACACAGCAGAGGAAGTAGATTAGCAACCAAGTTAAAAAGATGACAAGGTTGGCCAGTGCCTGTGGCTCAAAGGAGTAGGATGCTAGCCCCCATATACTAGAGGTGGCGGGTTCAAACCTGGCCCTGGCCAAAAACTGCAAAAAAAAAAAAAGATGACAAGGTTGATTCCCAGGGTTCAAACTTAACAGGGGCCTTGGAGCTAACTGAGAATGCTTTTAAAGTATGCTAAGTCTCATGCATCTTACTATTGACCAACTTAAAGTAATTGTATTTTTATTTCTTCAGAAAGTGAGCTGAGGCTTGGTTACATGGTTCATACTCTGGCTCAGGAGCGGAGGGGCGGTGGGGAAACTCCTGATCCTGGCTTCTCTAATCCGAATGCATTTCCTCACTCCCAGCCTCTTATTTTAGAATCGCGTAGAAACCTCTTGCATAGAATTGTGAGGTTAACAGTTCTGGTTCCCCTCAAAGGCCATCTTTTAACATTTTGGGAACATTATATTTATTTATAAAGCACTAAATATAAATGCATTGTATTTCTATTAAATAGAAAACAGACTTCATTGAAATTTACTATTTGCTTTGATCTAATCTTTTCCGTTTACTTATGATAGAATAAATTCTATATGTTTTAAGTAGTATGCTACCTAACTATCCCAGGGGTGTTTCACATTCGGCAGTTAATTCATACTAAAAAGCTAATCTCAAAGCCAAGCTGGTTGTTATCCTTAAACAGATGCATTTACTACTCACTGTACCTTACGGCGCTTCAGCCACAGCTGTGAATATACATTTTTCACTTAATTGCCAGTAGTAACTTTAGTCCATTCTTAATCTAAAATAACTCGTGTCTCTGCTTGCTGACATTCAGGCGCATCTTCTATTTTTTGTCTCTTTTTTTATTTAGCTAAAGAACAGTATTTCATTCCAGGTAGGTTTTGCTCGGTGGTAGGACTAACCGCAGACACCCTTTCCTCACCTCATAGAATATAGCTCCTAAAACTCTGATATGCATGCTTTTGAAAGTACAATGGATACTCTGTAGCTAGACTGACCTTCTGCATAGATCACTTGTAGCTGTTTCCTGAACACCTGACCTTTGCATGCAGCTTCTGATGTTAAACACATATTATTAAACTCCACCTTTTTCCCCTCTTTTACTTTGGCACATTATCTCAAATTTCTCACAGTAGCTAAAATGTTTGAACCTATGGCTTTCTGCTGAAATCATCTTCTCTCCGTACATTGTATATCTGATCTTTGAACCTGTTTTTAAAATATAGCCTGTGGAGCTAGTTTTAAAGACAGAGCCTTCTCCGTTGTCAAAGAGCTAGTTCTCCATGAAATCAGTTACCAACACACAGAATTGCATTTTTCGATCATGAGATTTACGTTTTCATAGTTTTTTCTACCAAAAAGGGATGCTTTACTTTTTGCTTTACTTCTCCTATGAAAACAGCATTGTCTGCTGATTTCTATGCAGTCGCGTCTAATTTGTGACTTCACATTCTTACATATCCAGAATTACAGCATAACTCCACAAAAAGAATATTGATGGCAGATGTGGAAGCATCCATCAGAAGTTCTTGGGGACTAAATGCCTTGAATAATATAGACATATGGATAAAATGTTTCTAAGAAAAAGTCATTGCAATGTTTTGCCACTTCAGTCACAACACTCTGAAGACGGACCATGGTAGAGCTAGCTCTTTAAAATGTTTCTTTACTTCTTTTTTCCTTGCCTGCCAATTGTGTAAAATGCCTCTTTGACTTGTTTGTTTTATATCATTATAAAGAAATATATGTTAAGTATTGTTTGGCCAAATTCACCATCTCCTGTGTATAATGCATTTTAAGAGCTATAGATAAAAAGATATTTCTACAGGGTTGGGATGCAAAGCCATGTGGACTTTCCCAAAGCCTGTGTTTAGTCTCTGTTTTAAGGAGATACTGTTGCTTGCCATCGTTGATTTAAAATTTGAATAATTTTATACACTTAACAGACTTAGTCATGTTACTTACTTTGAGCTTGAATGATCAACAATATCTTATACATTATACTGGCAGCCTATTAAGTGACATGTTGAAAAAAGTTCATTGGCCTTCCTTCGAAATATTTAAAATTAATTATTTTTTACCTAATTCAATAGAAGGTCATCTGATATCTGTTGCTTAACCAGAAAAAGACATATTCTAAGCAACAGACCACATACAGAATAAAAAACATTAATTTCATTGACATTCGCATGTAATTGAAGTCACATACTTACAGTAATTAATGTAGTTGTTACCAAATTATTCAAACTGTTTCATTTAAAAATACTTAAATAATTTAGAAATTAATATTTCTAATTCACCAAGTAAACAACAAAAGTAAAGGGAATATTTTATACTTGTTTTTGTCTTTTGAGTTAGGCTTTTTCTTCTTTCTCCAGGCTGAAATGCAGTGGCATCCTCATTGCTCACAGTAGCCTCCAGTGCATGGGCTCCAGTAGTCCACCTGCCTCAGTCTTTCAAGTGCTGGTCCTACAGGCGTGCACCACTGTGTCAGGCTAATTAATTCATTTATTTTTTTGTAGAGATAGGATATCAATATTGCCCAGCTAGTGTTAAACTCCTGGGCTCAAGCAATCCTCCCTTCCTCCTCCCAAAGTACTGGCATTACAGGCACCAGTCACTCTAGCAGGTCAAAGCCAAGTTGTTTTCATAAATTCTGACACACTTTTTGCTTCTTAACCAACAGCAACCAAAATAGGTCTTGGGAAGTTTTTTTTTTTTTTAATGTCAGATGTCATGTCTTAACTCTGACTTTCAGATAATTTAATTCACATTACTTAATAATTGTAAAAACCAGGACTCAGAAAGATTCTGTGATCCTCCCACTCCTTTTTCCCAAAATTTTAATTAAAATTTGAGCCTACCTAAAGAACCACAATAAAATAAATGTTATTGTCCTTGCATTGAATGGAGATGATTTGAAACATGCAGTGTGTCTGTCCCTTAGACTTTGCACACCTTCATTTCAATATTTCAAGATGGTGTAAACCTTAAATCAAAATACAGTGAATTCTCAATAAATACCATGACACTAACTGCCAAACATATTGAAATTATCAGATTCAGCATTGCAAACTTCTTATGCAATGCTGACCTTTGCATTCCATTTTTACTACAGTGACATTCTGAGTTGGAAAGGTCATTAATAAGTGTACAGCACAAGTGAAGGATGGATCCAACATCCTAATGATAGTTGCTGAGGAGCTCAGTGATTTGTTTTGCACTCACTTTTATGTGTGTACCTGCCTAATACTATTCTATACGGCATCCTCAGTACTATGGAGGTAACTCAAAATCTGTCTCGCAGAGAGTTCATCTTTTAAAGGAATAAACAGAAGCTTAATTTGTACTATCCATCTTTTATTCCATTTGCTTTCCTTGTAAGACAATCATGCTTCAAAATATCACAGAATTTTACAAAGCATGATGAGTCCCATTACGACATGCTATCTTTCTCTAATTATACCGTGAAAAAGAGAGAAGGAAGGGAGCTTAGTCTTATGTCTGTGTATGTTAATCTTAATTGGGATTACTCTGTCTTTCTTTCCTTCTTGGTGATCTTTACTTTTGCAGGAATTCACCATTTGGGCTGTAAGTAAAAGTGTCTGCTCTGAAACATAATGTCTTCCCTATTCAATCCTGATGTACCTTCTCCTGGTCTCGGTCTTTTGCACCTTTTCTTTTTTTTTTTTTCTCTCCCCAAGAAGAAACCACAGACCTGTTGAGCTTCTCTGTTGCCCTTGTAGCTCACCTCATCCTCTTCCTGGACGTTGCTCCCGAAAGCCGTTGTTTCCACTCTGCAGTTCTGAGGAACGGCGGAGGCGCCTTTCCGTATAGCCCCTTCTTTGTGTTTCCAGGACCTCCTCGGTAGTAATACTCTCACTCTGGGCATAAACATTCTGCGGGAAGAGTGCATGTCGTGTAAACAGTGTTACCTTTCCAGAACGTCTTTAGCTTTCCTCCTGCTTCCCTTCATCTCTCCTCTCGGTCTTACCTTTGGCCTAGTGGTCGGTGTAGTGATAATGTAGCGAGATTTTCTGTTGTGCTTGATCTAACCATGTGGTTGCCAGGTCTGAGTACAACATGGTTCCGTCAAGCACCATGGAACGTCACGCAGCTTTCTACAGCATGGCAAGCTGCTGAGGCTTAAATCACGATTTACTTGTCTCTTTCTATAAAATCAAACTAAAAAAAAAGAGGGCTTTTGAGGCATTTCTGAGATTATGTGAGAGGGAGAGCATAGTCAAAGTCCATAGAAAATTTAAAAGCCTGTGTACATTCATTTTGCCTTGAAAGCCCCAATTGACAACGAGATGTAGGAATATGTTTAAGACTGGATACATTTTCGATTCTTGACTCGGAAAAAAATAAACTTTTTAACAATTAATACCCATTGTATGATTAGCTGTGAAATAGGCTAGAACTGGTCAGAACCGGATCAGCAGAAAGTACAGCTGTGAAAAGCTCAAATTTATTAATGTTTTCCTGTCATGTGAATCTGGTCACTCTTTTTTTTTTCCAGAAAATTCCAAGCCTTTCTTTTAACCCTCTCCTGACATCCATTGACCAAAATGCCCCAAGTTGTCTCCCTGCAACAGAATCTATAGTTATATATTTTTCTTCCTACAAATTAATCAATATTCTAACCTTTAGACTCAGTATCTTTTTATTATTTTTTTATTTGAATTCTCAATAGGTACAGAAGATTATCGATCAAAATTAAGTGGAGACTGCTTTGCAGATTTAGCTTGCCCGGAAAAGTGCCGCTGTGAAGGGACCACCGTAGATTGCTCCAATCAGAAACTCAACAAAATTCCAGATCATATCCCCCAGTACACTGCAGAGCTGTAAGTTCATCCCCCTACAAAACCCTGGTTGGGAAGGAGGAAGTAAAAGCATTAAAACAATAGGCAATTTTGTCTTGTCATTTTTATTCTCAATAATCACATTAATTTCCATTAATAGACATTAAATTGACACAACTCCTCTTTATGCAAGAATAGATGAGAGGCTGTCTAGTTCCTCTGTCTATGCCAAGATAAAATTACACAAATTAATTTATCTATCAAAATTCATGTAGTGCCTCATGCCAATAATCACAGTGTTTATTTGTTATTTATCTGGTATTATTTAGGCTCAAACTTATTTATAAGCACTTAATAGATTTTTAATGTATTCAACCTGACAGTAACCAAATAAAATCTTTGAGAGTCACCGTTTTGAATCTCTGTTATTACGTCATCTGTTCACTGAGTCCTTTCTATTTCCTCACTTCTTGACTCACAGGTGAAGGACTCAGTGATTAACAAGTATTAAAGAAGGAATTATTATTCCAAAATAATAGATAGCATGGCAGGAATAACTGAAAACCCAAAGTATGATCTGATTTATATTTACAACCCTAACATAGGACCTAGCAATACCACTTGCTGAAATGCTAAAATATGTTTGTTGAATGATATATAGATTCCGTGCCCATTTATGGTTTGCCTTTACTGACTTTATGTATGAAAAGAAGACCTTTCAGGCCTGCCTTCTAGAATTCCAAGAAGAAGCTGGTGAAATCTCATCACTTGCTAAACATCTTAGCCATGTTTCTGCACAGCACCATCTGGAATCTGTCATTTACTGCTTCACAGAATTGGTTGTCTCTGTGTGTGTAGGAGCCGTCTGTCTCAACTAGATCATAGCCCCTTTATGGCATGGATTGTGTGTGATAGTTTGTCTCCCACTGTGCCTCTACTTAGGCCTCTTACTTAATGAATTTTAAGCAATTTGGATAATTAAAAATAAAGGAAAGCCTTTCAAAGAATTGAGAGAAACTTACTACCTTGTGGTTACAGCGATGCTTTCTGAGTCCTGTCAGTTCGTGGAGCTATTTCATAGCTCCAGGATTTTTAAAAATGCATGAACAGTTAAAAAATGAGCCCATGCAACAAAATCGCTAGACTCTGTTTTTACAGTCATGTTAGGATTTATGCTTCTTTCCAACAATGCTACATAGAAATGATATCTTCCATCATGCTAGCACCCTTAAAAGGATTATTCATCAACATAGAATTATAGTAGAAACTAGCCTCTAATGTAGACTTCAGCTGATGTGTGTGTTTTAAGAAATATATAATTTTTAAAAATTGTACATATAAAATCAGTACTGAGAAGAAAATATTTGCAAATCACACATCTAATAAAGGACATATATCCAGAATATATAAAGAAATCTTATAATTGATAGACAAAAAGGTACATTACCCTATGAAAACATGAACAAATTATGGACGTCCTCTTCTCCAAAGAAGATAGATGTACAAATGGCCAATAAAAACATGAAAAAATGCACAATTTCTTTAGTTATTGGGTAAATATCAACTCAGACTACAATGAGATACTAATTCACTGGAATGGCTATTAAAAAAAAGACAATGATATAGTACAAGAAATTGGAGCCCTCATGCATTACCAGTAGGAATGTAAAATGTTAGTGTTTTAGAACATAGGTTGGCTATTCCTCATAGATTTATCATGTGATGCAGTGGTTCTACTTCTAAATTTATATACAAAAAATTGAAATGTATATTCACAGAAAATCTTGTACATTGATGTTTATGCAAATGTCCACTCCCTGGTGAATGGATGAACAAAATGTGGTATGCCCATACAGTGGAATAGTATTCAGCAATTAAAAATAATGGGGCACTGATCATGTGCTGAGACAAATGGATGCTTGAAGAAAACATGATAGGAAGCAAAATAAACCGGACAGAAAACGTCACATTTTATGTGATTCCATTTACATTAAATTTCCAGTAGGAAAATCAGGAATGACAGAGAGTAAATGAGTGGAGGGAAGGAGCACTTGGGAGTGACTGATAATGAGGATGGTATTGGGAAATTAGATAGCATAGTGTGTGGATTGCATCCTTATGTTCTGTGAAGTAGATATTAATAAAACTGCAAATTTGAAAAAAATTATGGAGCAAATAATTAGGAAAAAATGTCTAAAAAAGGTGATATTGCAAAAAACCTGAGAAATTTCGTTCTAGCGATGACTGAATGAGAACTGGTTTCTGTTTTTGGTTTTCCTTACTGTGTCTTTTAATAGACTTTATTTGGATAATTTAAATTTGGGTAAAACAGACATATATCAGTATACTGTACAAATATTTTGTGATATCTGCACTATATTTTAGGGTTACCATTAAATAATATTGTAATTCTGTTTGAGAAATAAAACTTAATCCTTTCCTAACTGTTGGTGATAAGACTTTTTTTGTCCTTTCTTTCCTTCCCCACCAGACGTCTAAATAACAATGAATTTACAGTGTTAGAAGCCACAGGAATCTTTAAGAAACTTCCTCAGTTGCGGAAAATGTAAGTCATTTGTTAGCTATCTTTTTGAATTTCAGTACTGTTATACTGTGTGTTTCCAAGTCCTTTAGAGTTTTAAGTTTCTTTGCAAATTGGAAAAAAAAAAAAAAAGTCCAGGGAAATTTCCATACAGCAACTACCTGTGACATGAATTTAGTGTAATCTCTGAGAACTTTTCTTTTTATTCAAGCAACGTCAACCCTGTGTTCTGGAGTAAAACCATAGCGTCTTACTTTAACTAAGACAGCTGGTCTGTCACGTAGCCACAGCAGGAACCCAGCAACCCAAGCACATTCAACATTCAAATGGAGTCAGTAATGTTTCACACCTTTCTTTACTATTCCCCAAACCAGGCCGTTATTTCCCTTTCAGCACATTCACGTCAACAACTATTTGACTTTTTGCTTCCTTTGACGTTCATTAGAAGATAGTCAAAATGAACGATTGGTAAACTGGCTGGATAACTCATCTGTGTTAACTACATGTCCACAACTCATATTTTAAAACAAGTTCTTAAGCTCAGCAGTTTCAGCCATACTCAATGGGCACTCACACCCTTGGGGAGGCATGAGAGAGGGGCAGGAAAGAGCTAAGAGTGTAAGGCCAGTGGAAAACCCTGCACCCATGAGGAAAGAAGCAGGGTTCCAGCTACACGTGTGTCCACAATACCAAACTGACCCATGGGCACAGACAGTCCACAGTGGAGCAGCCTGAGCTCAGAGCCTGTGCACTTGACCTGCACGTGGTGTTGCCTCCCGAAGGGTGTCTAATTTCTTGATTGACCTCCTTCTTCACTAATACTAAATGTACCTATTTAGCTATAAAATGAGCACCTATGCAATAAATATTTGTCAAGCAGCTACAATGCTCTAAGAGAAATAAAATGGTAAATAATGACAATCCTTATTTGGGGGACACTCCTGGTCATAGAGAGAACAGTGAGAAAGAAAGTAAGTTTATATAGTCAAGTGTAACCTCAGGTGGACATTCTTGACCTCTGGGCAAGTATTGAGGTATTTGGTATCGCACACAATACTGATGGGTAAGTTGGTTGTTTTAACACATTATTGCATGAGAAGTTCAACTGGACAGAAGCTCACATTGAAATGCGTTTCTGATGCTGTCCGAACACTAAGAGTTTTAGCCCATCTTTCTTTCCATACAATTGCCTTCTTTTAGTCATTAATTCATTGAGTAGTTTTTTTTTTAATCATAACTGTGTATAATAATGGGGTATGATGGGCTGATTTGATATACAGTGTGGAATGCTTATATCAGACGGATTAACATAACCATCATCTCACTTAGGTGTCGTGGTAAGACATTTACACTACGCTCTTAGTAGTTTTGAAATGTACCGTTGCATTGTGCACAGTAGGTGAGATCCCACCAAACACCCTGTCTCCGCCCACTCTTCACCTTCCCCTCCCATCCCTACCTCTCCCCTTTATCTTCCTGCCCTATAGTTGAATGCACATGTAAGTAATGATGTATTGGTTTCATAATGGTATTGAGTACATTGGATACTTTTTTTTTCCATTCTGGAGATACTTTACTGAAAAGAATGTGTTTCAGTTCCACCCAGGTAACAGTTTTAATTCATCAAGGACGTTTCTTTGCAACGTTCCTTATTAGGCTCTGTGGCAGGCATGAAGGTTTATGCAACCCAATACCGGACCTTGAGAATTTTGCATGTTTGACACAGACCTTTGCATATTTGACATAAATCAGGCTGGTATTTTTTTTTTTTAATCACAGACATTCCTTCTTAGTATTTTATCCTTTGTCTTGAGGCAGTAGAGACAGTGCCCTGGCTGGGCTGAGCAGTGAAAATCTTGAGACTCTGTTCAGTAGAAGAAAACAATCCGATGTGTTGTGCCAGCGCCCTCGTTGTCAAAGAGGAATTATTTAAAATCTTTGTTCCAACAATTGTTTCCTTAGAAACTTTAGTAACAATAAGATCGCAGATATTGAGGAGGGAGCCTTTGAAGGAGCATCTGGTGTCAATGAAATACTTCTTACGAGCAATCGTTTGGAGAGCGTTCGGCATAAGATGTTCAAGGGATTGGAAAGCCTCAAAACTTTGTAAGTATTTTCATTTGCACTGTAGTTCTTCCGCCAAAGCAGTGGAGTTCATTATCCATCATGATCCTGGGAGGGGACCGCTCTGATCCCTCTGATTTTCCCTACCCTTCTCTCTCTATCTCTCTCTCTCTTTCACACCTTCTCTCTCTCTCTCTCTTTCACACCTTCTCTCTCTCTCTCTTTCACACCTTCTCTCTCTCTCTCTCTCTAACACACACACACACAGACCCTGTTTTATGAATACAAATAGCCCCTTACTTCAATACCCCTGCTTCAGTGTGCTGATAACAAATGTTTAGTAGTGCCCCTCAGGGCTCCTGCCTCTTCAGCGGCATGGGTCATCCTTACTCTAATGCTTGTACAGTTCTGGCTCCACTGTCCGGTCTCAAAATGATCATTCTCCTTCCTTTCCCTCTGTCTTATACTCCGTCTTTTTCCAAGGTCTCTGAGCTCCAGAATCCACCCCCTCAGCCCCGCAGTAGCACAACTCTGGACACTACCTTTGTTGTGTCCCTGGAAGGTCCTAATCCTGGACCATCTCACACACCCTCTCTTTTAAAGAAAACACAC
Organism: Otolemur garnettii; assembly: GCF_000181295.1. Classification (NCBI taxonomy): domain Eukaryota; kingdom Metazoa; phylum Chordata; class Mammalia; order Primates; family Galagidae; genus Otolemur; species Otolemur garnettii. The sequence continues at coordinate 3,178,441 of NW_003852464.1, forward strand.
TAAGCATTGTGTCTACTTGCCCAGGGATAGGGAAGTCAGGGAAAAAAAAAAATCTGTGTTTCCAGGAGGTTTCTGGACGAGGAGAACGGGGATTCGGATGAATAGTATATATGACATTTTTGTATTACTTGAGTTTTCTACACTGCACATAATACATACACACATATATGTTTATAAATATACGGACATATATACACGTACTTTTATTTTTATATAATTATGTTTGACAAAAGTGGCGCCCTCAAACCTGGAAGGGAGACAAACCAAATTCTGAAGCCTCTGGAAGACATGAAGGAAAATATCTGTAACTGAGAAGCAGCTGTCAGTGATTGCAGTGGAGGGAGGCCTGAGCTGCACGGTCTCCTCTGAGTCCTCAACCCTGCCCCACACAGCTTCTGAGAGGCACATGTGACAGGGGGCACTGTTAGCTGAGGGAGCCCACCACCTGCTCTTTACCAGACGCAGAAGGAGAAGGGACTTTCCATCACCAGTGGGATGTGCTGACAGTATCCCCAGTTCAACCCCCACCCCCAGAACCCCTGCATGTCGGAGCAGGAGGTGCTTCCCATACTTAGCAGGGGTAGCGTGGAACTTAATCATATGGCAGGATTGGTCTGGGACCGGCTGAACCCTCCCAAGAGCTAACTTGGAGCCACTTCCAAACCCCCTGTGCACATTGTCTCAGCCTTTGTATGGAAGAGACCCTTGGGGTGTGTCAGGAGCAGAGAGGAGATGTGCCCCAGAGGCTGCATCTCACCTCCCCCTGAGCTGTGGCAGGTCACTCAGCAAAACACAAATCTAGTAACACGCAGAACCCTCCCTTCTTAGAAGGTGCCTGAGGGACTTCTTGTTACTGGAACGTCCTTCAGGGTGGAGCAGCACCTGGACTGGGAGGAAGGGAGTAGGTTATAATTTCACTTGGATTAGTCTGTTCAGGCTGCCGTAACAGGAGACCACAGTCTGGGCAGCTCTAACAACACAAAGTTACTTTCTCATCAGAATGGAGAGGAGTGCAAGATCAAGGTGCTCACTGGGGGTGTCTGGTGAGGCCTCTCTTCTTGGTTTGTGGATGGCCACCTTCTTGCCATGTCCTTGCTGGCCTTTCCTCTGTGTGTCCATGTGGAGTGAGAGGGAGCTGCCTCCCTTGTCTCGTGTCAGGACGGCAGCCCCATCAGAATGGGGCCTTCCCCTTACACACCCTTATTGAACCTTAATTATCTCTCTAATCCCTCTATCTAAATATAGTCAAGCATTGATTACCCACTGGGATACATTCTGAGGACTGTGTCATTATGCGACTTTGGCATTAGCAAATGTCACAAAGCACCCAAGGGCAAACCTAGACGGTGGGGCCCATTGCTCCTGGACCTCAGACCCACACTGCATGGGACTGTACTGTGATATGTGGCAAGTACTTGTGTACTAAACATAGCAAAAGTCCAGGATAAAAGACAAAAAAATGGTGCACCTGTACAAGGCTCTTGTCATGAACGGGGCCTCAGGACCAGTAGCTGATCTGGATGAGTGAGGATGTGAGTGATGGGTGAATGGAAAGCCTGGGACAGGACCCTGTTGTACCCTTCTGTCGGCCCTGTAAACACCAGTCGCTTAGGGTACACTGAATTTATAAAAGAAATGTTTTCTTCAATAATCGGTAACATTTCACTTTATTATAAATATTTTCATTTTTTAAAACTTTTGACTCTTTTGTCCTAACAGTTAGCTTAGAACACATTGTACAGCTGTACAAAAATATTTTCTTTCCTTTATCTATACTCTGTAAGATTCTATTTTTAACATTTTTTAAAAACTTATTTGTTGGGTGGTGCCTGTGGCTCAAGGAGTAGGGCGCCGGCCCCATATGCCAGAGGTGGTGGGTTCAAAACCAGCCCTGGCCAAAAACTGTAAAAAAAATTATTTGTTAAGAAACAAGACACACAGAACTTAGCGTAGGCCTACACAAGGTCAGGCTCATTGATACCACTGTCTTACCCTTTACATCTTGTTCCACGGGGAGATCTGGGGAGATCTTCAGGGCCAGTCACACACATGGAGCCAGAGGCCATCTCCTATGATGACAGTGCCCTCTTGGAAGGACCTGCCTCACACCTCAGGACGCTCGACAGTTAACATTCTCTCTCAATATATATACATTTAAATGTATATATTTAAATATACCTATTAGAATAAATATATTCTAAAATGTGTATATATACACTATAAAATAACTCTAAAAAGCCATGGTATACAGTGAACACAGAGCCCGCTATCATAGTCATTTATGGTCATCGTAAGTATGATGCATGGGACATGTTGCACATACTAGAACTTTCTGGGACTAACTAGGCAATAGCGTTGTCAACACCAGCATCTCCACAAGCACAGGAGCCATCAGTCGTGCTCAGATGTCATGATGGCTGTGATGTCACTAGGCAACAGGCGATTTCCAGCTCCATTGCAGTCTTCTTAGCCCACCTTTGTGTGTCCATTCTTGACCAAAATGTTAGGTGGCTCGTGACTGTGCAGCCACATTTGGGGGTTAGGGTTCAGCGTATGCATGGGGGGACACAACTCTGTCCGTAACACCACCCCAAGGAGCTTATCAAACTATCTCTTCTGATTAATGACGTGTACAGGATTCTCCCTGAGAGGTCTCCATATTCAACTTTCCCCCTTTATTGGATTACTGTGGATATTTTTGTGCTCTTGTATTTTAGCACCTGAGACAGGTGCCCAACAGCTCTCTCCTTAAGCCATCTGGCCACAGCAAGCGTGCCAGCGGGAGCTAGAGCCAAGCTCAGGGAATTCAAAGCCCTAAGGTAGTTTATCTGGACACACCCGTTCTCCCCATTGGTGTCTTTTTGCTTCGAGCTATGAGGATTTTTCTTTTTCTTGAGACAGAGTCTCACTCTGCACCCTGGGTAGAGTGATGTCACAGCAACCTCAAACTCTTGGGCTCATGCAATCCCCTTACCTGAGCCTCCTACATAGCTGGGACTACTGGGACCTGGCACAACACCCAGCTAGTTGAGCTATGAGAATTTTGATGGCACATCCCCATGCCCCCTAAAGTTTTTACCTATTTCAGTGAGACAGTTCCATGACATTGCAGATTAAATTTTGTACATTTGTGTGCTTATAGATTTTCCAGCAACAAAGAACCAAATTTTCTTCCAGTTCTCTCCAGGGTCTGTTTCTCTAGCAAGATTAGGACCCAGGGCTCTTTATTATCTATGACAAAGGGAAGTGCCGAGAGAAAAACTCTTCCGTTCTGCATTTGTTTCCTAACATACGATGATGCCTTGATAAGAAGGGCGCCATCTTTTCTTCTTATCTGTAACTTAGCAGAAAGCGAAAGTTTCTATTTCTTATTTATTACAGGGCAATCTAGTATTTTACAATGACATTGGTTGTTTATTTTTGCCTTCCCTTCTACATCGTGCAATCTTTAGTAGTCAACTTGTGTTTAGACAAATTAAGGAGTGAATTAGCTTTGCAGGAATTCTGAATAAGACTTATGGCAACTATTTATATCTGTTTTCTCATGGAGTTTTTAAAAGGCTTTTTTTAAATCCTCTAAGCCCTACAAATAAAGATTAACAAAGAAATGAAAACCGACCCAATACTATGGCCCTGATAAGGGTGACTACACTAGTATTCCTACTAGGGGATGATTAAGAAATGGTTGGAATTTTTTCAAGGTATACCCATTTAAATTTTATTTTTATTTATTTTTATTTTTATTTTTTTCAGACAGAGTCTCATTATGTCACCCTCGGTAGAGTGGTCCTGGTGTCACAGCTCATAGCAACCTCAAACTCTTGGGCTTAAGCGATTTTCTTGCCTCAGCCTCCCAAGTAGCTGGGACTAAAGGCGCCTGCCACAATGCCTGGCTATTTTTGTTGTTGTTGTTGTTGTAGTTGTCATTGTTTAACAGGCCCAGGCCAGTTCGCACCCACCAGCCCCGGTGCATATGGCTGGTGCCATAACCACTGAACTACGGGCACTGAGCCAGCCATTTAAATTTTATTGTGGGAAATAAATAAATAAATTTTTTTATAGACCAGATACTGCCATGGCTCATGTCTATAATCCCAGCACTTTGGCAGGCCAAGGTGGGAGAATTGCTTGAGCTCAGGAGTTCAATACCAGCCGGGGCAATATAGCAAAACTCCATCTCTCCAAAAAGAAATTAAAATAAAAAATAAGTAGCTGGTCATGGGTGGCACACACCTGTAGCCTCAGGTATATAGGAGACTTATGTGGGAAGATCACTTGAGGACAGGTGATCACACCCCAGCACTCCAGCCTGCGCCACAGAGGGAGAGGAAAGTGGGATCTGTTTACTCTTGTCATTTTCTAAGTTTTAAACTAAAACAGTGAACTAGGTAACTAATTGTTCTGAATAAAATATGAGCAATTTGTATATGCTTTGTGGATACTTATTCACCTTTCGCTTTCGCTGCCCGTTTGATATTGACTCCATCTCTGTCTCAGTCCCTGAAATGCCCTCAGCACTTCCTCTGCTGGGACTATTGATTCTTTCTGCCTCCTTTTTGTTCAGCCTTAAATGTAAGACGTGTACTACACTGAATGCACAAATCACGGGGCTCCAAGGGCTCAGAGAGCTGTAGGTGAATTAGGACATTATGTAATCATGCAAACATAATTAGAGCATCAAAGGCAAACGTTCTGCCCTCATCACGGAATTGTAGATCCACGCAGAGACTCGCTGGGCCTTTGTAACTAAGATTAATCACTGACGACTCCAAGCATCTTCTTCCTGCAGGAGCTTCCCAGTACATGTCCATAGTGGTTCCTAATGACATACAAACATTCGAAAAATAGTAACGAATGCCACATTGCAAAGAAGGGGTATTTTGATCCTCAGATAGGCAAAATTGATTGCCTGGTGCTTCCTCTCCATAACAATGTCCTCTCTCTCTTCCCCTTAGAATGTTGAGGAGCAATCAGATAAGCTGTGTGGCGAATGACAGCTTCATAGGACTCAGTTCTGTGCGTTTGCTTTCTCTCTATGATAATCAAATTACCACGGTTGCACCAGGGGCATTTGATACTCTCCATTCATTGTCTACTCTGTAAGTATGAAAAATCGCCTTCGTTTATTTATTACTTGAGACAGTGTATTATATTTTTTACTTTTATTAATAGCATTTTAATGCATTATTAGGTGTTTTGTAAAAAAAAATATAATCAAGTGACATTGTTTAAAGGGAAAAATTTGTTCATGTTAATTTACTTTCATTTTTCTAAAACTATTACCTACTCTCTTGTATTAAATTTTAACAAAAAATTACAGTACGGTTCATTCGGTTCTTTATAATCATGTGCTCAATAATGTGACTTATTTCTCAATTTTAAAATTATTTTAACTTGAGAGTGCTGGATATAAAAGAAATGTTGCAGATTTCCCACGCTGGCCTATTTTCAAAATAAGGATTATAAAATCAGAATTGATAGTGTTAGTGCCAACAAATTATGCTCTAAAGGATCATTTGAAATGACAAGAGGCACATTAGGATGACCAGAACAACAACAAAAGCTATTTGCTAGAGGGCATTTACTGTGATATTTGGAGAATATTGAAAAAATAGCTTGAACCTGTCTACAAAGGCATTTTATGTAGACAGCTCGAAAATAAAAAAATATTTGTAGGCCTGTAGATAGAAGTCAGGAAGTGTGTCCAAAATAAATTCCACCAAACAATATATTCAGGTCTCTTGTGAGTTAGTTTCGAAAAACTAGTGTTTGAAACTATTAATCATATAACATTAAACATATAACTGGTAAGACTTCTTTGTAATGGTGGCAGGCAGCTATGCTGTCTAACTCAATAGGAAGAGAATATAGTTATAGAGAGAAATAAGGACCCATGTAACGTAGCTCAGGTAACTGAAGAAATAATTACAGAGAAGCATCCATCCATCATTCAAGTACTTAATCCTCCTTCCACATAAGATGTGACATTTGTCATTGAGTGACTAACTTGTGCTTATTAAGGATGGCATGTTTATAAATAATGGGATTGTCAATAGGTCTGTGCTGAAGTGGTGAGACGCCCAAAGTATTGAGATTTGTAGAAGTAAATTCATTTTTATAACTAGCATTTAATCAACTCAGCTGTCAGTTTAGATGGGAAACCTATTCTCTGGAGCAAATAAGAGATGAAAATCTTGAGATGACAAATTAATGAAATAGCTGTTGTCAGGTTAAACTCAATAATATAAGGTAATCAGCCTTCATCTTTATATTAAATTACTGCACTATCAGTGCAGAGAAGTTTGACAGCAAGTCAGATTTCTGACAAGTTTAAATTATTTCTAAATGAGGTATCTATCTGGATCTACTGCCTAAACTCTAAATTACTGCCTTTACCTTATTTTTTTTGCATAAAATTATGTGAAACATTTCTTACCTGTATGTAAAGGTGTTGTTACAGTTCAAGTCCCAAGCATAAATATTTTAGCAGATAAATGCTCTCCTGTGTTGCCCGTGATTGAGTATGAATGAGGCAGGGGGCTGGGAAGAGGAAGCAGAAGGAATTATTCCAGTAGAGATAGTGTGGGGAATAGCAGCATGGGCCTTTGAGAAGTAGAAGGTGAAACCCCAGACTAAACCATGCGTTGTTTCCACGTGGCACTTAGAAACCTCTTGGCCAATCCTTTTAACTGTAACTGCTACCTGGCCTGGTTGGGAGAGTGGCTCAGGAAGAAAAGAATCGTGACGGGGAATCCTCGATGTCAGAAACCGTACTTCCTCAAAGAAATTCCCATCCAGGATGTGGCCATCCAGGACTTCACTTGCGATGATGGTGAGAACCTTTGCCCCATCTCACGTGATGCTGTTGGGATGCGATGGTGCACACACGTGTAGCATATCTGAGCTCAATTCAACAGATCAGAATGGATGTCTTTGTCTTTGCGTTGTTGCTTGGTTTTGTTTTAGCAACAGGGCACTTACCTTCTCAGACAACACTCTCACATTCAGCTTAATGTGTGTTCTGAATGTTTAAAAAGATGTCTAGTTTCTTCTGTGGTGGATACCGTGTAAGTAATTTTATTTTAACGTTTAAAAATTATCCAAGGCATCTTTTTAGGGAACTACAATTTTCAAATTAGAAAGGCAATTAACTTAGAACATAAAATTTTTAGTAACTCTGACAAAAACAGTATTTTTTCACATTTAGTACTCTCTCTTTGTCATCATAGTTGGTTCTCATAATAGCCCTACACGGTAATAGAGCAGATTTTATTAGTATTTCAGGGAGCTAATTTGAGCTCTATATTTTAAAATTAGGAACCCATGCAATTTTTGCTAAACACGTTCAACTAATCTGTCCCTTTACGTCTCCTCATGTCTATCTCCTTACAATTCGGTTTACATTTACATATTCTAATTAAAAGTATAATTTGTGTAAATAACTGAACAAATAACTAGCTGTTATAATTGCATGGGTAATTGTAATTACAATTTACAAGTTGTAAACTATTTTCTGGAATGCTGCCCTAGGCAGTCTGAAAACAGCCCCGTGTAGAACTTATGGTATCAATTTGTAAATACTTAACACCCTATCAATCAGTGCTGGAGACTCTTATATTTGTTAAGTTAATTTAAAGACATAAAATCCCTTTCACGCACCTTTAAAACCACAAATCTGGGCCTTGCTTGTTTCCTCTTTAATTCAGGAAATGATGACAACAGTTGTTCCCCACTCTCTCGCTGCCCGACGGAATGTACTTGCTTAGATACAGTTGTCCGATGCAGCAACAAGGGCTTGAAGGTCCTGCCCAAAGGAATTCCAAAAGATGTCACAGAGTTGTAAGTAAAGCTTGTCTTTCCTTTTTCTTGACAATGAATGTTTTACACACCCAGCAGAATGGAGACCAAACAAAAATCTTTAGAATTCTGTTTGCAGATGGCATACGATGAGCAATTAATTGTTATCACCCGAAACTGTAAACAAATAAATGCCAAAGTTAGTCCAGGGTCCCTAGGGAATGACTAGTTCTATATTTTACCTTTTTTCACATTCTCAGGGCCTTTATTGTGCTGAGGTGTGCTATGATACTCCAAGGGAGAATGGTCAAATATAAGGTAGTCCTCACACTTATCTTTTTCTATATTCCTTTCCTCAGGGAGTGTCTCGCAAGCCCAGCACTTCAGGAAATCCTGTATATTTGCTTTGTTTACAGTGCCCAGAATATTCCCTATGGCAAATTCTTCTTTAACCTATGACCTCTGGGAGCGTATCTCCCCACATAAGATAATTATCTTGGATGTGGAAAAACTGGCATAACCTTTACCCTTAAAAAGAGAAAATGCTTTTTTTTTTTCTTTTTTGAACTTGAATCAGAGTCCTTTAGATCCAAAAGGGTATGGGACCAATTAGCCCTGACATTTTCATAACTGATATTTAACCACAAATTACATGGCCAATATACACATAGCTGACCTTCAAGGCTGCCACACTCCCCTGCCTGCTTCAGACCACATACGCAGAATGGAAAATTCATAGAAGAAGCTGCAGCAGTAATAATATACTCATATCCCATCCATGTCATTCGTTCTCCAAACAAATGCCATATTCTTGGCATGAATATAACCAAGTCATTTTTGCCTCTCTATTTTTTCTCTGTGTGACACCATGGATCAATAATGATTTAAATCCCAATGCAGGCATGTTTCTGTGGCTCGTGCAGACCCACATGAGTGTTCCGAGTGAGCAGGTTTGATAAACTTTCAGCCGTGTGCAGCAGAGGCAATGAGGTTCCAGAAGATGCCACTTTAATTTTTAAGCATCTTATTTCCAAATCCGATGTCCTTCTGTGGATCCTCCTTTGGTTCTGAATGGAACAGTGAGAGAAAGAAGGCATCATCTTATGCACACAGAACATTCCTCTTGGATTTGAACTGTGGGGAAGTGTGCAGTTTCTCTCTCATTGCCAGTCACATTTTCAGATTAACTTTAAGCAATATTTTACATGTATGTATTAGTTAAATACTTAATTTTTGATTTACAATGTTTTTATTTTGGAAGTTCACATAAGACCCTGAGCCCTGCCCTTGGAGAGGCTAGATGGCTGTAGAATATTCTGTACGCAAAGCATTGATTTTAGGAATACTCCCTGAGCAGACTTTCAGACCATCTTTGATGTTAAGTACCTTTTTCTACTATTTTCAATGGCCTATGCTTTGGTCCTTTAACCCGATTCCCAGTAAACATTTTAAATATTCTTCATTTTTCTTCCTAAGCGCCATTGAACAACCCAAATAACCTACTTAATTCATGTCCTATCTGCTATATATGTGTTTATTCACTATTTCAAAAAATTGAATTTTCAATCTATTTCACTACAAATTATTAAAAGTAGCCTTTTTTCCTAAATAAAGCATATTTTAGAGATGAGAAAGATATTAACTCATCTGTTGTGAATATACATTTTATCTCCCAGAGCGCTTATTCTCAGAACCTTACCAAGTTAGCAGGAACTGTCTCACCGGTAAACATATCCACGTGTGTGAGAAACATTTTTAGTGTGTATTATGTTAAATCATTAAAGATTTTGGCAAACATGTGTGTGATTGGTAGTCAAGTTTGAGAAAATGGTCTCCATTGTTTTAAAACAGTTAGTTGCACATCCCTTCCGCTTAGATTGTTTTAGATATAAACATTCATAACAGACTTTCCCAATCTTGTTGACCTCGGCTGTTTTTGGAATCAAGGGAAAATGCTGAGCTGTATGGAATGATGCTTCCCTCTAGTGGTATCAGGAAAAACTTGGAAGAAAGGAAAGACGGAGGGGGACCAAAGCAAAAATATGAAGTCAAAAAGCTTAAGAAAGCATAAGGTTGACATAGTCCTGCTCTTGCTCTTAATCATATGGGTTTTGTTTTTTGGATTTTTTTTTTACATATTTTTGACAACTTGTGTCTTTTATATAATTGTTTTCATTTTGAAATATTAGAAATAGGCTGTTATCTTCGGCAACGTCTCAGCTACTTTTATATCTTGAGAGAACACCAGCTGCACCCTGGAATCTTGAGGTTGGCCACACAGCGGGATATAGCAGGGGGCCATATGACCAGGGTGCCGCCATTGTTTGTGGGCACATCCAGAGTGAGATGGCCCCAGTTTCTGAAAGACCTATGACCCCTCCCTGTCTGTATTCTAGGAAAAAATAGCCTTGGAAGGAGACAAAATTGATCGTTCTTTTTGGGACATCATTGCTCTAACTTCAAGCATCCAGTTAATCATGGCTTGCCAGTTAGCCAAAAGCCAGTATATTTTCTGATTATTCTTCTGACTCCAAAATAAAAGGAAAAATTGACTTATATGTGGGTATTTTAAATTACTTTTATACACACACACAGAGAGGATGTCCATAAATTTAGTGTGCAATTTACAATAATAATTTAAATTGCACATAACTTTCTGGACACTGTGTATGTATACACACGTACTCAATACTTTGCTAAATTTGTGATATTTCACAAAATCCCTTAAAATGTTTATCACTAAGCAAATATATGGTGGTAAAAACAAACCTATTTATGTACACATTTCCAAATTTCTCTTTAAAACCATCTATTGTTACTAAGTATACTACACATATTAAGGCAGTGAAGATTTGGTTTGGTTAGTACTTAATGAATTTTATGGTATTGTCTCCTCATAAAGACAGACTGGAGGCTTACTAAAAGTATGGTTGACTGAGTGGGCCCCCTTGCTGACACACAGCTGCTAAAAGCTCGCCTTGCCTTCTTAGATAAACCACAGAGACTTTGACTTTATAATTTAGCTTAAATGATCCACGAAGAATTCTGCTGTATTTGACAACTGTAATTTTTTTTTTCTTTCTTTACTTTTCTTCAGTAATGACCCCAGACAGGAGGATGACATTGTAACACAAAAACTGCCAAGTTTCTTTGCCTTAAGAGTGAAATATTGTTCACTTATTTTATGGGTGGCCACTGTTACTTGTAAGAAAATAATACTGTTTCTTTGTTTTTAGGTATCTTGATGGAAACCAATTTACGCTGGTTCCAAAGGAACTCTCTAACTACAAACATTTAACACTTATGTGAGTAACATACTGTATTTTTTTTTTCATTTTTGCTTTAATCTATTTCATGAAAATGGGGGCAGCAAGGGGCAGAAGATTTAGTGAACCTTTCAGATAAAATAAATCATCTACACTTAGATGCGTCCCTCCTTGCTCACTGTGGTTCTGGATCACCGGCTACATCTTCATTGAATATCAGTCAGGCAATGGAATGTCTTAGAAAAAGGTCCTCCTCTAAATTCAAAGATGTATGAATACAAGAAAGTTTAAGTAGTCAGAGAATTATAGAAACATGATAAACTGCTTACTTTTATTGACAGATGTAGGCTATTTTATGCCAAGCCAAGGAAGGAAAGATAAGCCGTGTCTTTAGTCTTGACTTGAAATGAAATACGATGAATGATGAACAACTTAATGAAAATATATTAAAAATTTAGTTTATTAGGTTTCTGTTCCTTATATAAAATATTATTAAGTTATGGGTCTCAGGTATTAAAATTTATTTTATAGCATCTATATATAAATTTATATAGTATGTAAGTAAAATTGACAAAGTATTGACTTCCTAAGAATAAAATTCAAATTATTGATTTTTTTTCAGCATTTTTTGATGCCCTCTGTTACATTTTTTAATGAATGTAAACAGTTTTAACCATCTCTCAGTTTTAAACACAAGAAGATAATTAAATATAGAAGCATTTTGATTTAGTTCTGTACACAATGTTTAAAAACAAACATAATCTTGTTGCACATAATATCAGGCTTTAAGACTGGTTCTCAACCTTCCTAATGCTGTGACCCTTTAGTACACAGTTCCTGTGGGTCACAACCTACAGGTTGAGAACTGCTGCTTTAAGAGTAGCCTTGTTGATAATTGATAAACTAGAACATACCAAAAGAAAATTATCTAGAAGATGATTGATACATGGATTAATTGAACATTCCTTATTATTAGTTTAAGCCTTTCTAATTTTAGAGTAAATATGAATAGCTTTAGGGGCAGATTGCTAATGTTGTTAGAATAAGACAGTTTATTCTTAAGAGAATTCTAGAAACCCAAGTAGCAGAGAGTGTTACATACCCCAAGCAAACCTTATTTATTGAGGTTTCTTCTGATCATTTTTGATTTTCCTTAAATGTATGTGAAAATCAAAGCTTCATAAAAAGTATATTGGACTATTTAAATGGCAAATGATTAAATTACAGAAAAGGTTCCTTGTTCTTCCTTAAGTCATTGATATTGTAGCCACAAGAACCGACTATATACATTTTATTATGTTAAATAAACCATTAAATTACTGCAATTTCCAAGGGGTCACTTTAGCAGAATTGGGTCATTTGTGGGACAGCGTGTAATTATTTAAAATCAGTTGGAAATGAAAAATGAGAATTGTGAATGTAGAAATGGTTTTACCCATGACTCATTACACAACTCTGGGCAACTAATTCTTTCTAAAGTAGACACATTTATTTTTAAAATTTAGGTATAGTACTTCGGCAGCTTAAAATATGGGTTGTAGGCTCAGCTCCTGGAGCACAGTTAGGGCACCAGCCTCATGCATCAAGGGTGGCCAATTCGAACCCAATCTGGGCCAGTGAAATATTAAAAAAAAAAAAAAGTAAACTTCTAAAAAAAAATATGGATTGAAAAGATTCCTAGCTTTTTTCTAATTTTATGGGTCCATTTTACTGACATTTGGTTAATAAAGGAACTGATAATCCTCAGCTTTTCTGAGTCTTCTATTTATTCAAATATTTTGCATTTTGCTTCAGAAAAATAGTGAATGTATATAGTGAATATATATATAGTACATAGACGTTAGTGAATATATTTATATTTTGATATGTATATATAATAGGAATAAAATTAAGTTCACAGAATATAAATTACAACCTATAGTACACATTCCACTTACAAGAGCCATTTAGTGTAGGTAAAAATTCACCATCTTTCTTATTTACCAAATATTCATCAAACAGATTTTTATCGAGGACCTACTGGGTCCTACAGTGATTTGGTCAGGGTCAGGAACACAGGCATCTGTACTGAATGTTATTGCTCAGGGGTTCTTTCAGGTATGACATTTGAATATGTGTTTGAAACTTTATGAAAAGCATATTGGACTATTTAAATGATAAATGATCAATTATGATCCGTGAGGATAAAATTTGTGTATCTGATAGCACTTAGGAGGATGAGGTTGATGTTATCACCCACAAAATGTGTCTATTATAAGTCGCCTCCAAGAGAGCTCCCTGGGAACCATCATGAGTCTCCTGGAGGTGGCAACAGCAGTGTAAGGAAACATGAGCTCACTCTGAACCTGAGCAGCTGCTCACAAATAGACCAGCCACGTGTACTCACACCCCATTGGCTAAAGATCCTGTGTGTACACACCCCATTGGCTAAAGACCTTGTGTACTCACACCCCATTGGCTAAAGACCCTGTGTATTCACACCCCATTGGCTAAAGTCCCCATATACTCACACCTCATTGGCTAAAGCAAGGCATGTGTTCCCTCCTAATCTCAACAGGGTTGCAAGTGAATAATTATAAACAATGTTGCCATCTATTTCATAGTGTGATCTGGTGTCTTTTTGTCTTCAGACAATAAGGGAGTGACTGGCTGTAAAGAAGACCTTTCTCTCTCTAAGAATCACTAATATTCCCATTTCCATGGCTAACAGTAGACTATTTCTTCCTTTTTCTCTTTTAGAGACTTAAGTAACAACAGAATAAGCACCCTTTCCAATCAGAGCTTCAGCAACATGACCCAGCTCCTCACCTTGTGAGTGTGAACATGTGATACTGAAAATTCTTTTAAATCACTGCACAAAAGGCATTTTCTGGATGCTTAACATTCTTAGTGAATAAGAAGTAATCTCTGCCCCGGGGAATGTTTCTATTCAGAGGAACAGACAAATCCTCAATACATGAACAAATATGGATATTACAGACAGTGCTGGGTTCCATGAAAGAAACAAACAACTTATTTCTGTGATAGGGTTAGGGGAAATTCTTGAGCCAGGCTTCTGGGGAAAGTCACCTTAGTGAGGATGGTGGGGGCAGCCTTGTCAGGCAGGGGTTGCCACCGAGAAAAATTCTAGATTGTGTTTAGAAAACACGTATGTCCTCTTAGGGAGATGACATAAAAATTAAAAAAAAAAAAAACCTTATGTGTAAATGTTATCAATTTATAAAATGCTCAAGTAACCCATAGTACACACTTCAATAACTGCATTATTTTAAAAATATTATTTAACCATTTTTGGATTCCTAAATCAAACAAATCAGTGTGTGTGTGCTTTCAGAATTCTTAGTTACAACCGCCTGAGATGTCTTCCTCCTCGAACCTTTGATGGATTGAAGTCTCTTCGATTACTGTAAGTAGCTTATATTCACGTCACTGCTCACTGCAGCTTCAACTCCTGGGCTCAGTGATCCTCCTGCCTCAGCCTCCAGTAGCTAGGAAGACAGGTGTGCACCACCACACACAGCTAACTTTTTTTTCTATTTTCAATAGAGACTGAGATGTACTTTTGCTCAAACTGGTCTCAAACTCTTCACCTTCAGGGGTCCTAGTACCTTGACCTCCCAGGGTGCTAAGATTACAGGTGTGAGCTCGCCCTTTGCCTGGCCTTAGGTTGTCTTTTTATACCTAAGCTGCCTTGTTGATGATTGGCTATTATAGGATATGTGTATTAGACCTTACTATAAATTTGGAAATAGAAAAATCATATCTTACCGTGTCATTGTTCAGTAGCTTCAGTTTGGACAATATCACTTTCGCTTTCGTAATACTATTGCTGTAGTCGTTTATTTGATAATATATAAGATTAAGATGTATGGTTTAGGCTTCGCATCTGTGGCTCAAGCAGCCATACAACCCACTTGACCTGGTGGGTTTGAATTCAGCCTGGGTTCTACCAAGCAACAATGATGGCCGCAACCAAAAAATAGCCAGGCATTGTGGTGAGCACCTATAGCCCCAGCTACTTGGGAGGTGGAGGCAGAAGAATCGCTTGAGCCCAGGAGTTGGAGGTTGCTATGAGGGCAACTCTACCTAGGGCAACAATTTGAGGCTCTGTCTCAAGAAAAAAAAAAAAAAGATGTCTGATTTATATACCTGCAATTAATTCTGAAAGAAATATTGGGAAATTTAATTCCAAAGAAATTATGCAGTACTTGAAAACATTTTTATTATAAAAATGCATTTCTAAGTATGTGAAATAGGGTGGTGCCTGTGGCTCCAAGGAGTAGGGTGCTGACCCTATATGCCACAGGTGGCAGTTTCAAACCCAACCCCTGCCAAAAATTGCAAAAAAAAAGTATGTTAAATAAAACATGAGGCTTAATCATGTTCCTTCCCCTAGAATTAATAGTTAAAACTCTTCTGGTTTTGTCCATATACATTTGTTTTTACATCCTAATATATATGTGCCCACAATTATATAACTTTTAAGAGACAAAAAATAGAATCTTTTCTTATTCTGCCATTGGCTATTTTTATTTAGCATGCACAATGTTTCCATTCTATCATGTATAGATATTTCTTTTTCTTTCTTTTTTTTTTTTTTTAGCCAGGGCTGGGTTTGAACCCACCACCTCCAGCATTTGGGGCTGGCGCCCTACCCCTTTGAGCCACAGGCACCTCCTGTGTATAGATATTTCTTAACTGTGTAACTGGTACAGAGTTACCAGTTAGAAGGTTAGAAGAACCATATTTATTCATCCTTGTCTTCACTATAATTTGATTTATTTACAAATTTTTACAAGTGCTTCATAGTACTTCAACGAACATCCTATATATGCGTCTTGGTCCAAATGTGCTACCCTTTTAGCAATGAATTATGTAGAGAGGTATTTCAAATATAATGAGGCTACCAAAAGTTACTGTTGTGTTGTCTCCCAGCAAGGTCTTATCAATTTACAAATGTGTGTTTCCATGAGCTGTTGTAGAGTACTTTTTATTTCAGAGCACTCTTGCAAACACTGAATATTATTAATCCTTTTATTTTTGACTACACGACAGATTGAAAATTATTTTCAGTTCTTGTTTTAATTTGTATTTCCAATTACTGGGGCAATTGAGTATATTTTCTTTGTTTATTGAGCATTTGTGCTTCTTATTTGTGCTGTTCAGATCGTTACTCCATTTTTCTATCAGGTACTTTGTCTTTTTCTTATTAATGGAGATGTTTTTATGCATCGACTGCTTGTCCCTATGCTTGCAGGTCTTTTTATAAAGGAATTAATTCTTGTGTCTTATGTAAGTTGCAAGTATTTACCAATGTGGAATTTTTTTTCACCTATGGATATATTTTGTGCTATCAAATATTTAGCACTCTTTTCATTTATGATTTCTGGATTTTGTGTTGTGCTTTTTTTCTTTTTTTGAGACAGAGCCTCAAGCTGTCCCCCTCGGTAGAGTGCTGTGGCATTGCAGCTCACAGCAACCTCCAACGCCTGGGCTCAAGCGAGTCTCCTGCCTCTACCTCCCAAGTAGCTGGGACCACAGGCGCCCGCCACAACGCCCGGCTATTTTTTGGTTGCAGCCATCATTGTTGCTTGGCAGGCCCGGGCTGGATTTGAACCCACCACCTTAGGTGTATGTGGCTGGCGCCTTAGTCACTTGAGCCACAGGCGCCGAGCCTTATGTTGTGCTTTTGAAAGCACATTTCATGTTTGTAAAATGAAGCTCCATTTCATGTTTGTAAAAAGGAGCTCTTCTAAATTTTATTATTTTTATTTTGTTGAGATAGGGTGTCACTGTGGCACCCTGTTTAGTATCTCACTGAAGACTTGAACTCCTGGGCTCAAGCAACCCTTCTGCCTCAGCCTTCCAAGTAGCTAGGACTATAGGTGCACACAATTATGCTAGCTAATTATTTACATTTTTTTGTACAGATGGGATCTCAATATGTAGCCCACGTTGGTCTTTAACTCCCAGTCTCATGAGATCCTCCTGCCTTGGGCTCCCAAAGTGCCAGGATTATAGGCGTATGCCACCACACCCCGTCTCTGCATAAATTTAAATATATTTCAACTTCTGCATTTAACTCTTCAATCTGAAATTTATTTTGTACAATTTACATGAAATAGCAGCTAACTTTCTGCTTTCCCGAGTAGACATCCAGTTGTACCAGAACTGTTTATTAAATAGATCATCTTTTCTGTACCAATGTAAAGTGTATATTATTAAGATAAAATCTCATACATGCCTGGAAATTTTTCTGAACTCTTGAAATGTAGGAAACTTAATTTTTCTCATTCTTGCTTTTAGCTCCCTACATGGAAATGACATTTCTGTCGTGCCTGAAGGTGCTTTCAATGACCTCTCTGCACTGTCACATCTGTGAGTATCTAATTCATGACTGTAGATTTAGGGTGAAACGCTCCTTAGTGAGTGTGTGGGAGTAATCCTCTGCCACTTCTTTTATTGCAATGGTTTAAGATTTGATTAGTTTCATCTTTAAAGAAAAAAATGTGAAGATCTTCAACTTGAACATGATGCCCTCCGCAAAATAGCTCTAATCTACCCTTCAGCTCTTGCATCCCATTGAGTTCTCGTCACTTAACTAAAAATGTCTCATCTATAAACCTGCCCTCCCTGATTCACGAGTCCATGCCCTCCCCTTCTCCTTGTTCTCTGATTCTAGAACTTCATCTGTCCTTCAATTCGCTCTCTCCCAGACCTGATTTTTCAAGTCACAACCCAAGTATCACATGTTCCTGATTTGTTCAAACTAGATTCATTTATTTATCAAATATTGCTCAGTGCAAGCTGTGGAACCATGTGAAAAATAAATTCTGTGTGGTTCAAGACTCAAAGAGCCAAATCCTCACATTGGATGAAATGATTCTCCTTTGTGCTTCCTCTCAGAACAACCTACTTATGCTTCCAGTTTGGGGAAACACAGTAAAATAGTTTTTAAAATATGTACTAATTGGGGTGCAAAAACCTCATTCTGGCTTAATTCTATCATTCCATTAAAGTTCAGGGAGCAAGCCTAGGATAGGGTGGAAAGCCTCCTCGAGTGATGCTGTGTTTGGCGCCACCTGCTGGCAGTTGTCGGCTTCAGCTGTAAATGTCACAGTCCTGTTCTCCAGGGGAGGTTGCCTTCCGTATTCTCTCCCAGCTTGGCTCTTCCCTTCCAAAACTTGCAAACTGCATGAAGATAAAGATTTAGAAAATTGGAAAAGGTAGATGATTGAAAAATAGAATCCAATAGTCAGTCCTGTTACACCTGAATTTGCCTTGTAGGGTCTGTGTTATCAATAAGGCTTTTTGTGTATCCACCTCTAAGCCTGGGGGGGTGCTGACTATTAATATTCCTTCTGCTAAACTATCAAGTCTTGGGCAGCGAGACCTCCACTTTTTCATTTTTGAGCACTTCAAAGTCCATATCACAGTTACCCCTTTACAAACTCTGGGGCTGCCGTGTGTGATACAGGATAACATGAATGACTCTCCTAGATCAGGGCTGTAGGACTAGCAGGAAACGCAGCACAGAGCAGGAGGTGCCGTCCTGCTGGTGTCAGCCTCACGGATCAGAAAAGGCTGTGCAGGGAGGTCCTGCTTGAGATGAGCAGATCCTTCCTTCACATCCCCACCCCACCCCTGACAGTGAGAGCGATTTGAATCTTCTTTGTCCTGTGCCCTGTTTTCCTTGTGTTCCCTTCATGCATTTGTCTTTTTACTGCCTAGATCATCAACAGCTCTGATTTATTCCCTTTTTCCACTTCCTCCTCCGTCATAGTAAGGACTTAGCAATGTCAGCTTGGATGAGATCAGACATCTTGGCAACATCAAGCATCACTAGTGCTCATTTTTAATTTACTAGGATTTGAGTCTGACATATACACAGGAGCGTAACATGAGTTCTGCTATCATACAAAGTATTATGATTTTACAAATATAATTTGGGAATTGCCTAAAAAAGAATAAGATGAATTATGTGTAGACTGAAGACCTAGAAGTAAGTTCTTTATGAATCAGAATTCACCAGTTTTTAAGGACTACTTTACATGTCTACTATTTGTTCTCAAGTTTAACAGAATTATGATCCCACTGGTTGGTTTCTGTGGTCTCAGTTTCTTAAACTGTGAAGTGGATTATGGATAATTTTAACCTCATAAAGTTACTATGTAGGATAAAATGAGGGACATCATAGAAATATTGGCTTAGCCCAGCACCTGGATATAGTCAGAGTGCCGTAAGTGTTAGCTAGTTTCTTGGTTACTTTGCTGTCACTAGCGCTGCTTAGGGGAGTAGAAACCGTAACATGAGAGACTTTGCAAAGGGACAGACACCCACTGTGCAGTCCAACTCAGCTTCCGGGAAGTAGCTTTAGACATCTTTAATAATTCATGCCATCATGCCACACTTTATCTCTGTGCTTTGCTTCCTGCTCCTTTACCTGAAGTGTCCTGCCAACCTTTTCACCTACTCAACTCTAAATATCCCACATACTTTAAAATTTCTTAAACTACCACCACCCTTCTCCACCAACAAGTCAGTTCAGTGACAGACATCTAGTACATGCTTCTAGTACTTTGAATAAAAATTATTAGGGGGGAGTGAATGCTCTCTCCTCAGCAGGAGGAGTTCTTTGGAGGCAGGAATAATGCTTTATTTATATTTGGTCCTTGAAACCTGGCACAGTGATTGAGTTCTCAGGAAATATTTGGTGAATGAAGGAAGCGTTAATACGCCGAGCGTGTGCTCACACCTGTCTAAACCTGTCTTTGCAAATACAAGGATTCCTTGTAAAGGACAGGTAAGTGTGAGCACTGGTGACATGTCAGTCAGCAAAACGGGGAACCCACGTTGTCTCTGCTTTCTGCTAAAGTGTTATCCTCAATAAATCTGTAGGGTTTTTCTACTGAGCAGCACTGCATTCTGTTCCCTTAGGAAATAATACATCCATACTGTGTGTGTGTGTGTGTATGTGTGTTTGTGCTTTTGTGGTGTTGTTTTTCCAGAGCGATTGGAGCCAACCCTCTTTACTGTGATTGTAACATGCAGTGGTTATCCGACTGGGTGAAGTCGGAATACAAGGAACCCGGAATTGCCCGCTGTGCTGGTCCTGGAGAAATGGCTGATAAACTATTACTCACAACTCCCTCCAAAAAATTTACGTGTCAAGGTATTGTCTTTCATCGTTTTTACTGCTTTTTCTAAAGATTACTTTATTAAGTAAAAAAAGGAAAAGACAGCCATTTTACCACTGGACTTCCAAGGTATAGTTGAAAAGCCCAGTAAGTAATGACCTTGCCCCACCCATGCACGGACAAGACAGGGTAGTCACTTGAGGGGCCAAGTAAAGAACTAAGCTTTTCAAATACATCTCAAAAATCATCCACTGGAAAGAGCAAAGTTTTCTTGAAAATGTATGAAAACCGTAAAGTTCACAATTTCTGGAAATGCCTTAAATACCTTCTAACAAGTACAATGTTTTGCTTTTGCCTTATCTTAACATACGCCCTTCTCTAGGGCTGCCAGGGCCCTGTGGCTTCCCTGTACCAGGTAAGGAGAAAGGGGCCCTCCCAAGGTTCAGCCCAAACCTTCTGCCTCGCCTCATGTCCTGGGGATTTTGTGCTGATCTTCCTGTGCCCTTCTTGTCTGTACCCCTTCTCTTTACCTTTGTTCTCTGTATGTGTGAATTATAGTGTTTTAATAAATACTACTTTCTTCTTTTATTACAAGAGTAATACAGGTCTGCTATAGAAAATCTAACTCTGAAAATGTAAGCAATTGTGCTATTTTATTTCTGCAAAAAGAAATAAAAGTAACCATGAATCAAACTACTCAAGAGATAAGCACTATTAAACTTGTTTCACTTATCAATATGGCTCTAGATCTCTTCCAAAAAGTAGAATAGAAAGTTACTATTATTCCTAGATCATACATATACCTAGGGAGCTGCTCGAAATTATTAGGTCGCATAGAGACATTCTTGAATAATCTAAATGGATAAACAGAAAATGTTAATTAAAGATGTTTTATGTCTAAAACTAAATCTGATGTATTGTGGAATGCAGAGAAGTTGAAGGGATAGTCTTGCCTTCCGAGACTCGCTAATGTACTTGAAAAGACAAGCTTTGAACACTGGCCAATTTATGTAGGAAAAATCTGTTTCATTCGGTGTCTTGTGATGTGGGTCGTGATGTGAGGTCTAAAACCTCGTCTGGCCAAAGTTAAACCTCAGCTTTGCTTTTCAGTACCTGGGTAACCTTGACCAGTCAGCGCCTCAGTTTTCTTGTTATAAGTGGAAATGAGGATAGTATCAGTCAGAATGGTTTTATGAAAATTATGTGAGTTAATACATGTATAACACACTGGCTCACAAAATTCAAGATAGTGTACCTGTTAATTGTATTTTTATGACATTTTAAAATACTACAAAAAGATGATATGAGACACCCCATGCTTGTTAATAAAAGAAAGAATTTTCAAAAACTATACACTCTTCCAAACACTTTTTTGTTTCGTTTTGGTTTTGAGACAAAGTCTCACTTGTCACCCCAGGTAGAGTGCTATGACATCACAGCTCACAGTGACCTCAAACTCCTGGACTTAAGTGATTCTCTTGCCTCAGGCTCCCAAGTAGCTGGGACTACAGGCACTGGCTACAATGCCTGGCTATTTTTAGAGACCAGATCTCTCTTTGGCTCAGGCTGGTCTCAAAACTATTAGCTCAGGCAATTCACCCACCTCTGCCTCCCAAGTGCTAGGTTCCAGGGGTGAGCCACTGCACCCAGCTACCCCCAAACACTTTTCAGTTGGCATTTAATGCTTTTTTTAATGACTGCAGGTGGTTAAAAAAGATGCAACTGACGGCACTTTGTGAATATTGACTAGTAAGACAAAACTTTCCTATTATTTTAAATGTATTTAGTGGAGCTAATTTTTTTTAATTGTTTGGAATTCATTCAGGGTACAAGAATTAGGTCACACTGATTACATTGGCTGACATCTCTCTTATAATTGTGTCCTGTCCCCAAGAGGTGTGCCACACACCGTGATCCCCCTCAACCCTCCTGCCTCCCCTTCGTGGATCTAATTTTAAAAGTCACAAAAGCAAGATTCTCCTTAATTTCCATTTTCTCCTTGAATTCCTATTTCTAGTACATCAGGAAACTGTATCATTCTGTGTTACAAAAAAAATTGTGCATAATTTAGATTATAAAATGTTTTGGCACTAAAAGTGTATTAGTTTTCACATTTTTCTCTGAATTGATTATTGCTATTAATATTAATTACAAGTGAGTCTCTTTGATTACTTGCCCTGAACCCACCAATTGCCCTCCCTCCACCCATCCTCCCCCCTCCACCCATCCTCCCCCCTGCCCTCTCCTCCCCTCCCCTGCCCTCCCTCTCCCCTTTCCCTGTATTCCTGGAAATATTTCTTAAACAAAATCTTATAACAAACATTTAAGAAAAGCTGCCTATTTATATTCCACTCTGAAAACATCACAGTTTATGCTCACATGATAAATGTACAGAAGTCCAGCATGTATGTCCAGTCCTACCTCACCTTACTGTGCTTTCATAGACTCTGTGTTGTTCACACACAGAACCTTGTTGGCCCCATTTTTCCAACCCTATGTGCTCCCTTCTTGTCCCTGTCACATGTTGGTAATTCTCAAAGTTTTAGGCATTTTTATTATTATATCTGACATGATAATTTGCCATCAGTGACCTCTGATGCTGCTGTTATGATTCGGGGGGCAGACACCCCAAACCACACCCATATAAGATGGCAAACTTAACTGATAAGTGTCTGTCCTGACTGCTCCACTGACTGGCCCTTCCCTTGCCTCAATCCTCCCAATTCCCTGAGACCACAAAATATTGAAATTAGACAATTGGGAGGAGACCTCATCTCTCACTTTAAATCAAAACCCAACCCTGGCCAAAAACTGCAAAAAAAAAAAAAAAAAAAAGATTTATTGAAGCCTTAGATCATTGTCAGTATTTTTTAGCAATAGACTATTTTAAATTAAGGTATCTGCCATATATTACTCTTTTAAGAGATGATGCTATTATATATGTCACAGACTACAGTTTAAGACAAACATAACTTTTATTTGCACTCAGAAAATGAAAAAGTCTTTTTGGGGGAGGGGAGACAGAGTCTCACTATGTTGGTCTTGGTAGAGTGCTGTGGCATCACAGCTCATAGCAACCTCAAACTCTTGAGCATAAGGGATTCTTTTGCCTTAGCCTTCCAACTAGCTGGGACTACAGGTACCTGCCACAATACCCAGCTATTTTTTGATTGCAGTTGTTGTTGTTTAGCAGTCCCGGGATGGGCTTGAACCCAGCATCCTTAGTGTATATGGCCAGCACCTTACTCACTGAGCTATGGACACCAAGCCTCTCGTGAATCTCTTAATTACCTTATTTACTTTATTGCGGCATTCTGGAATGGAAGCCACATTATTGGCAAGTATGCCTGTATATATGTATGTATATATGTAAAGGTTTTTGAAACTCATGATTTATGTAACTAATTTTTGTTTTATTTAATGATAGCAGTATCACATGGCCTTAGTTTAGCATGAACAGAAATATGCTTGAGGGTGAATTGGTCCTCCTCAACACTGCCCAACAAAACTTTCTGCAATGATAAAATATTCTCAATCTTGGGTGGCGCCTGTGACTCAAAAGAAGTAGGATGCCAGCCCCATATACCGGAGGTGGTGGGTTCAAACCCAGCCCCAGCCAAAAAACTGCAAAAAAAAGGAAAAGAAAAAAAATTCTAAATCTTCACTCTCCAATATCTTCATTAGACACTTGTGATTCCTGAGCACTTAAAAAATATGACTAACATGACTAGCA
Organism: Otolemur garnettii; assembly: GCF_000181295.1. Lineage (NCBI taxonomy): Eukaryota > Metazoa > Chordata > Mammalia > Primates > Galagidae > Otolemur > Otolemur garnettii. The sequence goes on from NW_003852464.1 coordinate 3,202,374, forward strand.
AAACAAATCTTTAATTTAATTTTACATATATTTAAACTTAAATACCCATATGAGGCTAGTGGGTATTGGTTATTATAGTTGCTACAAGAACTCCGAAGAAGAAAGGTTCAGTGGTCTCAGTGAATCTTAATACTGAGAGTTTTTATTTAGACAAGCAGACAACCGTGAGGCCAGCCCTCCAGGTGGGCAGAACGGGAGCAGCTGAGCTACACTATCAGAAAGTTCTGGACCTGTTCCAGGGCTGCCAGACAACCCTTGAGCTGAGCTTTCTTAATTGACAGATGCTATAATGGCCCTAACTCTATCAGCTTCACTGGGGCAGTTCAATTTAATATTGACCAAATTATCAAATCAACTGATTACATATGTTTCAACGTAGACCTCAAACTAGCATGAAGATAAGCCAGTTGGCAAGCAGTGTGGACATTCAGCAAATATAATGCAATTCCACCCGCACACTTCAGGAGTTTACACAGTTTCTCTGCAGCTTAATATGATTTTGGAGTGACAGCAGCACTGAACCCATAATGCCCTTCACCAGCCTTTGTCTCAGCCTGTGTCAAAATAGCATCATTGAAAGAATCGCTGAGAATAATAGCATAGCATTTTTTTTTATTGAATGGTAACTATGTACATTAATGCACTTCTGGGGTACAGTGTGGGGTTTTTACACACAATAGCATAGCATTTTTTAGGAGAAAAAATCATTTAAATGATATCTAAATAGAGGTACGTAATAAACATGTCTTCAAATACAGAGTATTCGCCTTCTTGCTATAACTTGAAATTACATATCGGCAAACCTTCATCCTGGGAGTTTTTATTTACATGATTTTTTATGAATAGAATAACACATAAGACATTTTTTAGCAGTAGAGTATTTTAAATGCAGTTATTCAATTCAGTATTTTAAATTTGAGGTGTAGGGAAAGCTAAATTAAAATCTGAAAATCGCGGCTAAGGCTCCAGCCACATACACCTGAGCTAGTGGGTTCGAATCCAGCCGGGGCCGCCAAACAACAATGATGGCCGCAACCAAAAACTAGCCGGGCACTGTGGGCCTCCCCGCCCCCCCAAAAATAAAATCTGAAAATCACAAATATAAAATAGCTAAAGAATTCCTTCTTTCAATTAAATGTGGTCCTGGACTTTTCAGAGTGTTTTGTTTATCATGTACTCTTGTAGTTTTGATGTGCCACAGAAATAAATGGACAGTTTTAAGATTTCTGACCATTCAGACTAAGTTGTTACCCACACCTAACTGCCCTGACTGGTACTGCTGCTGTTAAGTGGACGGTGACAAGCACAGCTGACTGCTGTTGAGCGGTTTCCATTACGCTGAGCACTTGACATAGATTTTTACCCCTTTTAATCTTTCCATCACACCTGTAGTAAGTACTATACTTTCCCCATTTGAGAGAAAGTCAAATAATACTTCCTTAACTATTTTATATTTGTGATTTTCAGATTTTAATTTAGCTTTCCCCATAATTATGTCAGTCTAATACAGTGGTTCTCAACTTGAGGGGGCGCAACCCCTTTGGGGGTCAAACGACCCTTTCACAGGGGTCACCTAAGACCATCCTGCCTTTCAGATACCTGCATTACCATTCATAACAGTAGCAAAACAGTTATGAAGTAGCAACGAAAATAATTTTATGGTTGGGGGTCACCACAACATGAGGAACTGTATTAAAGGGTCGGGGCATTAGGAAGGTTGAGAACCAGTGGTCACTGTGTTACTTTATTCATGAAAATCATGTAAATTAAAACTCCCAGTATTAAGGTTTGTCAATATGTAATTTCAAGTTACAGCAAGAAGGTGAATACTCTTTATTTGAAGACATGTTTATTATGTACCTCTGTTTAAATATAATTGAAATGATTTTTTCTTCTAAAACTCTATGCTATATTCAATGATTAATTCATTCAATTAAATGTTGGTCCTGAATTTTTCAGAGTGTTTTCTTTATGATGCACTCTTGTAGTTTTGATGTGCGACAGAAATAAATGAATGGGAAGAAACAGATTATCAGGGTGTATTAATTAATACCCAGATACAGCATTCATGAGTGATATGCAGAAGGTCAGGACTTGTCTATAACTCAAATGTCCTATCTTCATCTTTTAAATATAAGACAAAGATAGAGTGATCAAGAAGTCTTCAATAAAACAGAAAATTAGCGTGGAAAGTGAAATATTGATAATGTCTAATATTCAATTTATTGCCTTGGGCTTTAGCTATGCAGGCAGCTAAATTGTTATTTTCTTCATTTGACAGACATTTGTTAAAGATTCATATGTGCTAAGGAATGAGCAATCTAATGGAAATGAATCATATGTTTCTTTATTCACTCAACAAACATTTATTGAGTTCCCACTGTGTACCATCATGACTCTAGGGCCTTAGGAAAACAGCAATAAACAATTCAGAGTAAAACTCATATTCTCCTGGAGCTTCTAGTTCACTGATAGAGACATTTAAATAGACAATTCTAAACAACATGGAAGTTTGGTGATGGAAAAACATAAAAGGTCATAACATATGCCCATACCAAGTAATTATGGAGTTGTGGCTGGTACTGTCAGGCTCATGAGGCCATCAGGAAATTCTTACTGTGAGTCAAGTGGAACTCAGAACACTACACAGAAGGGGAGTGGAGGTCCCAGTAGGAAGGTGTCTGGTAACCATGAGCTGAAAATATGTGGCAGAGGTCTGGTAATGAGTAGCTCTCAGCACTTCATTCATCAAGGGCAGCTAACAGATCAAGGAAACCTGGAACTTTTATAAATCCCAAGACAATCAGCATTTACCTTGCCAGTTGATCTCTGCCTCTAATTTTATATGTTAAGAAACGTCTAGATCAGCGATTCTCAACCTGTGGGTTGCAACCCCTTTGGGGCCTCCCGCATATCAGATATTTACATTACCATTCATAACAGTAGCAAAATTACATTTATGAAGTAGCAATGAAAATAATTTTATGGTTGGGGGTCACCACAACATGAGGAACTATATTAAAGAGTTGCAGCATTAGGAAGGTTGAGAACCACTGCTCTAGATTCTTGAATTTCTGGGGAGAATGCTGTATCTCTCAGCAATGACATTGTAACACTTTTTTCTTTCTTTTTTTTTTTTTTTTAGCGAGATCAACATCTTTGAGGGAGGAATTTTTGATCATCTTGATTGAGGGCTTCTATGGTGTGTCTTCATAATTTTTGCTTGAGACACTCCTTAGTCACTTAATGAAATATGAAGGTGATTAAATAATTTAGCCCAAAGTTCACCAGTTAAATCAATTTTGAAGCATTACAGAGAAATTTTGCAAATCCTTTCACATCTTCACATCACTAGCACATATTAATAGTTGCAACTTGGAAATAACATTTTGTTTTGAGAGGAAGGGACTTTGATTTATTTGTTGGCTAAAGACAACATTCAGATATGTGCATGGTTATCTTTCAAAAGCACCAACTTTACAATACAAAAAAGGGGCTATTTTTTCATTACACTTTTTAAAACTTAAAACCGTGGGATAATTTTAACAGCCATTTACTTCAGTAGGTGAAGACAACCAAGGATTAACGTTCTGTTCTTAAATATTTTATATTCATATACTCTCTGCTAAAAGAATTTCATAAAATAATGATCACTCTTTCCTCTTAATTTTGATTCAAGAACTTCATTTACTGGCTTAAGGTCACCTGTAAATGTGGCAAAGTCTGATAATCCCAGAGGTGCAATAATTTAGCTTTTGTGCTTGTAGTTAATCATTTAGGTAACACAAATTTTTAAGATTTTTAACCCCCTAATCTGGCAACCATCTCCACTCCTCCAACGAAACTGGAAGGGGACGGGGGCCTCTGTCTCCCCCAAATTCAGTGGCTTAGTCTCAGTTATCTTTATTTGTTCTCTTTCCTTCTCAGACTGTGATGGCCACTGTTCTGCTCTGTTCATCCTCTTGCTTTTTTTTTTTTCTTTTGCATTTTTTTTTTCTTTTTGGCCAGGGCTGGGTTTGAACCCATCTCCACTGGCACTTGGGGCCAGCACCCTACTCCTTTGAGCCACAGGCGCCGCTCCATCCTCTTGCCTTTTGATCCCTTTTACTGTGTCATCCTCTCTTTCATGTAGACACGTGTGATGCTCCATCCTTAGCCATATTAAATTCAGAACTGATTTCAATCCACAGCTTCAAATATCTAGCAATGACCTTTCTGATGAATATCAGATTCCTGTTGCCATTCACTTAGAGGATTCCATTCCTTCAAGGGAAACTTAGAACACACATTCCAAGACATCCATTCTTCTTCCCCACCTTCATTCTCCAACGGATACGTTCCTATCATTACTAATGCTGAACTATTCAGATCAGTTTCTCCAGAAACTCAGGCCTCTCCCTTGGCTCTGCTCCCTCCAGTCATAGCCTAGAGCTTGGCACAAAGTAGATCCTTACTAAATATTGGATAAGTGGATGGTTTAATAATGAAACATTAACAAATATGCATTTGATATTAATGCTGAAGAAATATAGTGATGGAATAGCAAGTGGCACATAGGATCATTGATTTTAAATTAAAACCTCCTAGTTAATTTTGCCCAGTGTCGTATATCTCCTGCATGTTTCCTGAGTTTTCTGTGCCGTACCTCTGCCTTATCCAAGGCCAGTGCTACAGGATTTTGTTATTTGACTCATGTTTCCAAGGAATGTCAGAATGAAGGCAGAGTCTGAGACTTAGTTAGAAATTTTTATCTGGAGCTTTTGGTAATAAATCAAAGTGAGATACAATTCTCAGTGGGTAACAATATTGGTGTCAGGTGCATAACTAGTGATTTGAGTCAAGTAAGCAAGTCTGCCTACAAGCTTTAATGGATCTGAGGTCCAGGAGTTCTTCCATTAAAGATTAAAGTAACTGACAGAGACAGATTGTTAACCAAACTTTCTTCCCATGTTCCCTTTGAATTATTAAACTAAACACACCTCCACCCATAGAGCTGATACTTTAATGGTCTCTTCAGTCAAGACCAAATCTTAAATCAAGCCAGTTAGCCCGGACTGGCCTCCTTTGATTCACTGACATTATTAAAGATCTGTACTCCCAAAGCAAGAATTCTTTTCCCTTCTGTGGCAGACGTCTCAGGAGGGCTAATTTGTAGGCAATATTTTAACACTTTTTGGAACAAGTTCACTTTAGAAAAGAGAAAAGCTTAAAGCTTGTGCTTGCTTACCAAGCAGCAAGGTGCGAACAAAGGGAACCTCTGCTTACCTGGGGCTGCGCTGTTCCTTCTGCTGCTTCCCTGGGGCTGC
>NW_003852464.1:3209010-3225369 GCF_000181295.1 Otolemur garnettii
TTCTGGTGCTTCCCTGGGGCTGCGCTGTTCCTTCTGGTGCTTCCCTGGGGCTGTGCTGTTCCTTCTGCTGCTTCCCTAGAGCTGCGCTGCTCCTTCTGGTGCTTCCCTGGGGCTGTACTGCTCCTTCTGCTGCTTCCCTGGGGCTGTGCTGTTCCTTCTGGTGCTTCCCTGGGGCTGTGCTGCTCCTTCTGCTGCTTCCCTGGGGCTGTGCTGTTCCTTCTGGTGTTTCCCTGGAGCTGTGCTGTTCCTTCTGCTGCTTCCCTGGGGCTGTGCTGTTCCTTTTGGTGCTTCCCTAGAGCTGCGCTGCTCCTTCCGGTGCTTCCCTGGGGCTGTGCTTCCCTGGGGCTGTGCCTCCCCAGTAGCTTGGACTACAGGCACCCGCCACAACACCCAGCTATTTTTGAGAGATGAGGTCTTGCTCTTGCTCAAGCTGGCAATGAACTCCTGAGTTCAGGCAATCTACCCGCCTTGGCCTCCCAGAGTGCTGGGGTTACAGGTATGAGCCAAACCTGGACTATTTTATCATCTTTAAATATATTAAAGATGCCGTTTCCCTTGAATAAGAAGGCTGCCACAGGAGATCTCTGAGGAAGGGTACTAGATAGAAAATAAATCGTAAGTCAGAGGCAAACGCAGAAGATGGTCGATAGATTTAGAAAAGGAGAATCATATGGGGAAATGAGTGGGAGGAGAGAGCCAAATGCAAGGGGTGTCATGCTCAGGGGTTAGACGATAGAAATAGGCAGATTTCAACCAGGCAGATGTAAACATCACATCCTAAGATGGACTTTTAGTTAAGTGGAATTATAATCTAAATAAAATAGGAAAAGGAATTTTATCATTTTAAGACATTTGGAGATAATAGCAGATGCTGCTCTTTGGAATTTATTTGACTTAAGAATATCTTTTGGATTATCTTTCACTCAAACTCAAGTACTGGAAGGAAAAAAGGGTCTTTTAGGAACTCATTGTAAAAGAAGGATAAAGGAGAAGCACATGGAATGGTAACTAACTTTGCCATGGAGAAGGTTGGTAGCAGTGAACTTCACCAACCAAAGGAAGTTACAACTTAATATTTTGTCCTATTCCCAAACCCACAGCCACCGAAACAGTTGAATGGATTTAAGAGATTATCAGAGAGGCCTGGGTGTGTGAGAAAACTTTTCTTGATTCTTTTTAGCTAAACTTAATACATACAAGCTGGCAGCAGTCTTCCTTCATATGTTCATACAGTAGTCCAGGTATGAAAATAATAGAGCACAGTTAGGTATATAGAAATGAAATTTGGTCTTGGGAAAAAAAAGTGGAGAAGTTAGATAATGCTTCCTTAACCTGAGTGGTTCCGTGATCATTTGCTAAGTAAAGCCTGACTTTATGCTAAAACTGGACAAGGTCTATTTCAGCTTGGCAGTTGTGTTAGGTATGTGTTCTTGTTAAAGTTTACAAAACAAATTCTGTTTTTTTTCCCTAAAACAATCTCTAGCTTCTCATCTAGGTGCTCAAATATAATTTTTGAAAGATGTCACATTCCAGTCCACCCACCCCTAATCCGTCTATGCAAATCAGAGCTTTACAAGGTGGAAAACACAGGAATGGGCCAAAAGACCTTTTTCCTCAAGGTCTTGGGAAGTGGCCACACAAATGTGTGCGGTCCTTGCATTTTCTGACTTGCTGTTTTGCTGGTGTACGTTTTCGGCCACTTCGTCCTACACCTTTCTTCTGAGTCAGGGTCTTCTTTCTTCCACCCGAGCTGGGGGATCCTCTCACTACACATCAGACATTTCCTTTTCTGTTTCTAAACTCTGAGCAAGATAACGTCAGCAAGCTTAAAACCATTGTGAGGTGAGGTATTACATCAACTGAACTGATTACTTTACCTGCTTCCATTCATTTCTTCAGTATTAGCTTAATAGCTTTTGTTTTGGGGGTTCTTCTTTGATAAATAGATTGAGGAGGAGAGTAAGAAATTCAATTTCTGTGAAGCTTATGTCAGAGTGAAGCCCAGACATTTCCCAGCTGGAACTGTTGTTCTGCTACCAAGGAAAAGCCAACAGGGCGTTGGCACAGGCACTTCCTCCCCTAATAACTGACGTGTCAGGGGAAGCAATCACCTCTATTCCCATTATCCCCAGAACTGTGACTTATTCTCAAATAGTTAAAAAAAAAGTCTAAAGAATTTTAATGCAGACATAGACACACTTCAAGGGCAGGGTCAAAAGAAAGACTGAAAAATACAGAACACCATTCTTTGGATTTTAATCCAAAACCATTATTTGAATACGTCCTAGTATTTCCCAGGGTAAGGGAAATGAGAAGATATGGGGAATCTCTGTGACCCCCATATTGACCAACAGCTCTCACCTGTGAGCTCTAACCTGTAGAATAATTTGATGAAATGTAATTTATGTGAGCAGAAGTCATACAAGTCTTTGGGTGAAGGTACCTTGGAAAGTTATAGCAGGAGGAGTGGGGAGGGGTGGCGGCCACACAAGTGTCCAGATAACTTGGCTAGAAGTGATGAAACCTGCAATTGGGAATTATCATTGCTTGTTTCAGTGGGGATAAAGAGCTACAGAGAGATTGGTGATGGGAGAAATACAATTAATGTTTATATTTTAAAATGCTTGATTTATTAGTGTAAAGGCATCATTCTGCCATTTTTGTTATCATACAGAGTTGCCAAAAGCCAGTCAGGTGATCTCTCAGGATGCCAAAAAGTAGCATCAGTGGGACATAATTTTATCAAGCACAGTATAATTGCCACACTGTTAGCCATTCGTTCAATAAATATATGACACCAGAGACGAATGACTGCGGCTAAATCTGCATTTAATCCAGACCTTTTATGGATCATGGAAATCTTTAAAAGTGTGTCCCAAAATATGAGATTGGAAGTAGATATCATCTCAGTGGTGTTTTCTTTTCCGAGAGGAAGATGCAGAACGTTGGCGTGTTGTGCTAACAAACCAACACATAAACTGAGTCAAAAGGCTACGGGGAAGATTGTGATGGAGAACGCACTTTTAGTTTATTTCCACACGTATACACATGGCAGTTCTGTATGTCCTGTATGAAACAATCTGAGATAATAGTGTCGAGCCAGGTGCATTCTGTTGTGTTTTCAATTGCAATGGTGAATTTCCACTTATTTGTAAAACTAGCCCACCCCACTGCACCCTTGTGTGTGTGGTCATCTCAGGGACTGATGCATGCATTTCCATAAAGCTGACTGAGGTCCACATGCAGGAGATGGCCATGGAACATGACCATGTAATCTAGTCAGCCCATGAGGGGACTCGCCATGGGACAATGGCACTCTTTACATCAGATCTAACCACGTGAGCTACCAACCTTGAGTCTAACTCTGACAGATCCCACTGAGAAATCCTTGCACATAATATGATGATGCTGATTTCTGGTTTTTTTCATGGAAGAGAAACATGTATGCATATGTGGTCGATGATAATTTTTATGCAAAATGTACTGTTACAATCAAGGCATAGGTATGATTTTAATGGAACTAAAAATGGAATCCTTTCTCATTTTCACCAATTAATTTGTAGGCCCCGTGGATGTCAATATTCTAGCTAAATGTAATCCCTGCCTCTCAAATCCATGTAAAAATGATGGCACCTGTAACAGCGATCCGGTGGACTTTTATCGGTGCACCTGTCCTTATGGTTTTAAGGTAAGTAGACGCTGTCACGGGAGCTATGATTTGAAAATACAACCTTCCTTGGTGTGCCTTTGTTCCTCTACTACATTTTCTCTGTGATTTATATTCAACTTTAATTGCCAATTTCTTCACAGGGACAGGACTGTGATGTCCCAATTCATGCATGTATTAGTAACCCATGTAAACACGGAGGAACTTGCCACTTAAAAGAAGGAGAAAAGGATGGATTCTGGTAGGTCATTAGTCTGTGATCTTGTGTGTGTGAAGTATTGGAGCAAGAATAAGCAAACATGCATTTTCCTTTTCAAATGCAAGAACGTTATTTTAAAAGAATTTCAGAGTAAGGACAACAAGTATTAGTCCCTGTAAGGAATATTAGAATATTAGAAATAAATGGAGACACCACCGTAGTCTGAGCTTGGGAATGCTATAAAAAAATTATCAACTTGCACATATACACATTATGATTAATCAATTCAGGTTAGGGAATTGGCTCTACTAATTAAAAGCCAAGTAGTCCCCTACTGAAAATCATTTATTCATCCTTTGTTTTGCTTATTGCTTTGGTAGTATGTAATGTTAAAATGTAGATCCCTTGGAAACGGGAAATTAATGTTTTATTTCCAAGACCCAATGTAAGTAGACAGACATGCTGTGAGCAGTCGTAGTCTGGAATTATTTAATCATATGGTAGAATTACTTCAGATGTACTTCATGAATTATGAAGTGGAGTCCTTTATGGAATGACACTAATAATTTCAGATAAGAATGCTAATCTGCTGCTGAAGCTGGTTAGAAATCTCACTTCTTTAGGAGAAATACACTTCCCTTCTGCATTCTGTCATGAAATTATCTCTTATGCATTTAGACTTTACTCAAAGATTATTCTGATATAGACTCAAGATGAAAAATACAATGTTTTATGCCAGAGGGGGAAAAATGCATTTATGGAGACTTAAAGAGAACACTCACATTTTGTAATTTCAATGAAGACGAAATTTTGTTTCCAGATTTATTGTTGTTTCAAAACATCAGGGACATTATAGAGTAGTAGATGTTACGAGTTTTTTAAAACCCAGAGCCAGTTCCTCCTCATTCATAAGCAAGGAAGCCTGAGTTATTTTATTAGAGCACAAATCGAGGTTAATGTATCTATAGCTGTGGAGTAAAATTTTCTTATGTTTTGACCTATAAATACATACAATTTATTGACTTTTAAGACTGTGAAACCATTTACTGTTTGGGGACCAGAATAGATTTTTTTTGAACGGTTTCCAATTTGGTGGATTATTACCTTAAACTGATGCTTACTTACAAAATGTCACTTAAAAGCATTTTAAATATCCATTTCTTATAGTTAAAAGCTCTACTTTTAAAAGTTAAAAATTGATGAGTGTATTTATGCTTTTTTTTCAATATTTAGACCATATGGCTTTCACATGCAGCAAAAACTATTGTTTTTTGCCTTTTCTTCCCTGGTATTCAGGTGTGTTTGTGCTGATGGGTTTGAAGGAGAAAATTGTGAAATCAACGTTGATGATTGTGAAGACAATGACTGCGAAAATAATTCTACCTGTGTCGATGGAATTAACAACTACACATGCCTTTGCCCACCTGAGTATACAGGTAGGAAGAAGAGGAAATATTGTGCCTTCAACCCCTGCGTCTGTTTGAAAGCACCATTGGCCCTGTGTTATGTATGTTAAGTCAACCATTTTATTATTTGATAACTGGTAGGTGTTCTGAAAATTCCATGTAATGAAAATAACAGAAGGACTTAAAAGATATAACCAAAGAAAAGACCCAGCAAGCTCAATTCCAATCCATGTATCTGGCATAAAATCATGCTTTCCAGCAGAAAGAGAGACTGTGTGCGTGGCACTTTCAACACCACACTTCAGTGGCCTTAGTGCAAACCATTTTCTCTGTGCAAACAAACCTACTAACACATAGGAAAAGAGAGTAGCAGGGAAGGGAAGCGTTTCTTTACATAGCCAAAACATAACAGTTTGAAATTCCTCACAGCAATGCTTCTTTCTTCCCCAGTGAATGTTTGCCACTAGTAACTCATGTCCTTCAAAGTAAAACTCAGTCAGGAAGAAAGTGAGGCTATTTTATGAAAGAGTTTGATGAAATCATCACCTTTTTCCTGATTTTTTTTCTTTCTCTCTAGGTGATAAATATCGTAAGACTATCTAAATGGCTCAACTACTCTTCCTATACACAGAAAAACCAATTTTCTGGGAAGACAAGTCAAGTTTCTGACTTGTCTTTGTTGTTGGAACGTCTGTTTGATTCTTTTTTGTGGCTATGAAAAGAAACTTCATAGTTCTCTTGTATCCTTAATAGATCACTTAAAGTTAGGGAAAAAGAGAATATTACACATTTTATTTGTAACAAGAAATTAAGTAATTTCTATCACAGTTACCATTTTTAGTGTGCATATCATTAATTATTTCTATGTAATTTAATACATATTTAAGAATATCAAGGGTGGGACAACTACATAGGTGACTACAGTCAGCCTCTCTGAATATAAAGGATGAACGCACATCTCTATAATTAAATTTTCCTAGGGATTTGTTGGAAAGCCTTTGCAATTTAAGCTTCTCTGGAATGCCCAAGCTTTGCCTTTTACTAAGTGCTTTTGTCGATGGGAAAATGCTGCATAGAGTAGTGGGTTCTGTTTTGGTGACCCAGCTCTGTTTAAGTGCCTCAAATCTGCCTTTCCCATGGTCTGGTTGTGTTTTGGGGTTTTTGTTTGTTTTGTTAATTTTTTTTTAATACCAGTAAGGTATCTGAAGGCATATAAGGTAATATCATACTAAATTTCCAGTAGAAATTTGACTGTGCCCCAGCACCAAATGTTCTAGTCACAAATACAGTGGCTTTAGATGGCCGAGTCGGTGGATTTTGAGCGTTCTTTGATATTCTCATTGAGAAAGGATGAGAAGTAACTGCAACATACATCTACTCTGACGTGGCTGGAAAGAGTTCAGGGGTCACGTAGCCAGTTGATGACCATGCCAGTATTACCATGTCACACCTCAGACACTTACTGTGAGCTGGTGGCCCCAGACTCCGGAGCCACCAGAGCTCCTTACAGATTCTGAGCTTTATTGGCTGGGCAGTTAGTGTCGCACAAGCAGCTCAATGTTCAGACTAAAATATGTTCCCAAGAACCTTCTTAGGACAGGACAGTTCTACTTTTCCATCATTGTTCTGATCACTAGGGAAAGAGCTTAGGAACTAAGTTAATTTAATTTCAGGGACCTCTTTAAACCAACCCTCTCTGACTCCCCCAGACTAATTGGACCCCTGCGTTTCAAACACACTTTGGTTAATCAGTGCCTTCTTCAGCATTGAAATCAGGAATTTTATCCTCAGTTGGTTAAAAAACCTAGGCTAGGCAGTGAGGCTGTACTCAGGCTCTTAAATGTCTTTTTAATGATAATTTATACACGCACAAGGCGGTACGCTCTCCTGAGTGGGTTTGGAGGGAGCCCCTTGCTTTGGCTTTATTTGGGCTGTTTCTGGTCTTATCCCTTTCCTTTGAGTCTCCGTCTTACCTGCTAACCCTTCACTCCCCAGCTCCCTTCCTACACAAGCTCCTCCTGAACACACAGTTTCTCCTATATGAGGTGATCAGCTCAATTCAGAGACATTCCCTCTGAGAACTGTTAGGAAGCCTCACTTCCCCAACTATGTCAGAGCTCTCTTGAAACATGTAATGCATACCCCAAACTTAGCAAACCATTTTTAGCCAAAATGTGACATCTATAAAAGCCATCATGTGGGAACCAGGTATGACTATCTGTCAGCACCATCCTGTGGGAACCAGCTATGACTATCTGTCAGGAACCATTTGGCTCTCCACCAGAACTGAGACTCTTTTTCATCATTTTACTTGTAACTATTACAGATGTCACTTTGCCTTAAATTTAAACAAAGGATTGACAGAAACACGAAACTCAATAGAAAGTGTGTGGCATTTAAAGCATAAAAGCATTGCCATTGTAATGGAGAGTTTCACAATTTGGCATGAGAAAAGATATCTAAATAGGCAAATTAATAACTCATCTATTAACTAGTATTGCTGTGCATATGTGAAATGAGCTCAATTTCAAAATTTCAAACAACCATCTGCAGATGTTGAAATCAGTGGCACGTAAGGGGTCTTTAATTATAAAGATATATAAATGGGGCTCTAGAACTCAATATCCTGCCTCATCCAACTCTGCAGTTCAGGAGAAATTTTCTTATAATGTGATTTTATTATTTTAAATTTAAGTTCAGAGTCTGATTAATGAGCATTAGATCCGGGAACAGAAGCCCTGCTATGTTCAAAGAATCTAATCGTGTTGTCATTGTTAAAAAATCATTCTAGTCATGGCTCAGCGCCTATGGCTCAAACGGCTAAGGTGCCAGCCACATACACCCGAGCTGGCAGGTTCCCATCCAGCTTGGGCCCACCAAACAACAATGATGGCTGCAACCAAAAAATAGCCAGGCATTGTGGCAGGTGCCTGCAGTCCCAGTTACTTGGGAGGCAGAGGCAAGAGAATCACTTGAGCCCAGAAGTTAGAGGTTGCTGTGAGCTGTGACGCTACAGTATTCTCTCTACCCAGGGCGACAGCTTGAGGCTCTGTCTCAAAAAAGTTAAAAAAAAAAAAATCATTCTAGTTGCAAGTTTGAAGTTTTTTTATTATATATGCCAAAGGTGTTTGATAGGAAAGTAAACTCTTTTTTAAAGGAGCAAATATGACTTCCTAGAAAAAGCTCATAAATTATTATGGTGAACGTTTTTGGCACTTGTCACCTATGTTGAGACTCAGAATGGACATGGTGTATCAGTGGGAAAATGTCAGAGATCTGAGAGAAATTGGACAGAGAAGTCAGGATGAGATGTGCAGGCTAGAAAACACAGGTAGAGAGATCCAGAATAAAGTGAACCAGTATTGGGGGATTTATTAAAGTTTACTTAAGCCCTGAGTGACAAAAAAAAAAATCACAGTAAATGATTATTGATTTAGTAGAGTTAAAAAGTCTCTGCTTTCTCCTGCTCCAGGAATTGACAGCATAAATTATAAGGTCAATACTCTTTTCTAAATACTTTTATCTAAACCTTGCTGTAACCTCCCAATTCTATAGTCTTCAAAACTAATCTTCTCAACCTATTTTTTTTTTTTTTTTTTGCAGTTTTTGGCCGAGGCTGGGTTTGAACCCACCACCTCTGGCATATGGGGCGGGCGCCCTACTCCTTTGAGCCACAGGTGCCACCCTTCTCAACCTATTTCAACCCATCCTTGTTACATCTAGTTGTATAATGCACGACTGTCCACTGCTAGTATTTTTAGACAAGATAAATTTTTGAAGCACTGAACTCCCTGTGGTTCTAAATTAAAATCTTTATGCTAAGTATAGGGAAAGTAGGGCTTCACAATCGTTCAATTTAAAAATTAATTCCAGGATTTTAATTTTAGCTCAAGAGACCTTGGTTTTAATTTTCTTTTTTTGTCTAAATCAATATCATCTTTCTAAAACCAAGACATTTCTTGGAGGTAAATTCCCAGGAATTCCTGAAATTGTATAAGCTCACAGCCTACAGAATTGAAAACTGTAAATACATACCCCTGTTTATTTGCTTGTGCTCTGGTCTTAACTTAGGTGTTCAATCGAAAAATTGTGTTTTTGCCTACCTCCCAACTGCAAAAACCTGGGATCGGCTACATCAAGACTTTATCTTAATTAACCCTATTCCTACGGGGTCCTGCGCAAGAATCATACAAGTATGACGTTTAACGGGATTATATAAATGCAGTAAAATCAAAGTTTCCCTACCAATTGGGCAAGTAAATTCTGAGAATATATTTTGTGGGAAATATTCAGAACACTTTCAGTTTTCATTGTACACCCATTATCTCTCTGTCTCGACTCCCCGACGCCCATGCCCCAGCCCCTCAGTGCACAGCTGTCACAGTGCACCTGCGGGCTGTCCCGCGCCCCGTCTCCCCGCAGACCTCCCTGTGATGGCGCGTCCCCTCTGCCTCGTTTCCTCCGTGTCTGTGCGTTTGGCGCAGCTGTAGGTAAGGAATGTCGCCTTGCTTCCGTTTGCTCGCTCACCCTGGCTTCTCTGTCGTTCATGCTGCGTGGCTGTGCGTGCTCCGCCCTGGCGCTGCACTGTACAACGCCTTCTGTCTCTTCTGTCTCTGTCGCTGCCAGCTGCTAATCTGAATGAGGTGGAAAAAGGTTAGTTGCCTTTTACGTCTATTACGATTTTCATTGTAAGTTTCCCTCTTCCTTTTAAAGCTGCATAGATTCCACTGTGGGTCCACTCTAGATGGAGTTTGTTAATAGACTATGAAACCTGAAAGCCACATGTCAGACCAGTCACTCAGATCCCTGGTGTGGGTGTAGCTGTGACAAACGCTGTAAAGTGGCCTCCGACATGCACCGCACCCACTTTTACCAGGCCAAAATGGAAGTAGTTCTTTGAGGGCAAAGAGGAAGCGGCTTTTAAAAAGGGAGTAGTATTTTCTGTAGAATAATTACAGAGTAATTACAGAGAATATTAGAGTAGAATAATTTCTACTTGTCTATCTGCTTTTTACTGTGGAAATATACCATAAACGTGTTGCTTTTATATTATAAAAGTGGGCCATTTCAGTACAGCAAATAGGCTGTAGGAATTTTCCCATAACCTTAAACCCATATCTTTCGTAACTTAAAACATAAAAAATATTTGAAGATGTATATGTTTATTGAAACATTTCATGAAACGAGTATTACAAAGCCCAAAATGTTTATTTATAAAAATGACATTCTCAAATTGGTATTATAGGATGCTGTGAGTACAAGCTAACGTTTTCAAAGCATAAAAAGAACTATATTTAATCATTGACATCTATAGGGTCCAAATGGCTTTCCAGGGCCCCGGAAATGGAGCCCCAGTATTATTAGATGGTAACCATGTCTGGGTAATCATTGTGGAGTCTTCATGAAGTTTTCTCTTAGAGATTCAGAATTGTAATTAATACTATTGGATTTATAATCATTCAGCTTACCAGAAGTCTTCAGGTACCCAGAGCAGGCACGGTGTCCCAAAGGTAGCACAACGTGTGCTGGTCTGGATCGTTCCAGGGGTATATAAAGCATTTGCATTCAGACGATCAGGCCAATAGGGAAATACAGTAGAACCTCCAAACTTGACCTCTTCCCTACACGGACCACCTCTTTAAGCTGACCTAATTTTCACAGAGCAGACATGCACCACAAGTACATCTCAGTACACTGGGCCTAGTTCATTATGGTGACCACCTTCATATGGCGACCAGTTTGTTCCAGTCCCCTGAATGGTCAGCTACAGAGGTTCTACTGTATTACCATGTATTTCTATATTCCCTCACTGTAGACTTCATTTTTTTATTCCTATTGCATCGTTTGGGTAATATTCTATGTTTTCTCACTTTTTACTGTGTATAGTGTTCAGTTGAAAAATGTGAAAAAAATGCTTTTATATGTTAGGAATGTAATAATATATGCTATGCTCTGTGAATCCATGCACCCAATACCTTCCTTGGTCAAATGTCACCTTTTGTTTTCACAAGAACTAAAAGCAGTTGATGGTCTGAGGCAGAATGTCTGAGTTCTGAGTCTGTCTCAGAAACAGAGCAGCGATTAGTCTGTCCCGGGAATATGTCCTTTAATAGTCATATGTTCTCTCAGCTACAAGCGTGGCAGTTCAATCCAGTTTTTATTTGTTTTGTTTTGTGTTTTGTTTGGTTTTCTTTTGTTTTGTTTTAGACAGAGTCTCTGTTGCCCTGGATAGAGTGCTGTGGCATCATAACTCACAGCAGCCTCAAACTCTTGGTCTCAAGTGGTCCTTTTGCCTCAGTCTCCAGAGGAGCCAGGACTACTGGTGCCCTCCATGATACATGGCTAGTTGGCTAGTTTCTTTTTGTAGTCATTGTTTTTGTTGTTGTTGTTGTTGTTGTTGTTGTTTTTTAAGAGATGGGACTTGCTCAGGCTGATCTCATATTCCTGAGCTTAGGCAATCCACCCACCTCAGCCTCTCAGAGTGTTGGGATTACAGGCATGAGCCACTGTTCCCGGCCTACAATCATGTTTTAAATTACCATGTGGTTTCAGGAGTTGACTAAATTTCACACTTATGTTTATAAAGGATGTCTTTTATTTCCAAGAATTTGTGCTGACTGAATTTGCTTATAAATGTGGTAAAGTCATTCCCTAAACTTTTAATCCAACATATAATTATAAATAGAATATCGGTTTCTTTATAACACCTACAGTCTTTTCCTCAAATCAAAAGAAGCTCTATAATAAGTTGACATAGTGTTCATTTTTTTTCTTTTTTTGAGACAGAGTCTCACTATGTCACCCACAGTAGAGTGCTATGGTGTCACAGCTCACAGCAACCTCCAACTCTTGGGCTTAAGTGATTCTCTTGCCTTAGCTTCCCAAGAAGCTGGGACTACAGGCACCTACCACAATGCCCAGCTACTTTTTTGTTGCTGTGTCATTGTTGTTTACTGGCCTGGGCCAGGTTTGAACCCACCAGCCTCAGTGCATGTGGCTGGCACCATAACCACTGAGCTGCAGGTGCCAAGCCTGACATATTATTCAGTAAAAAACAAGAACCTTGTAGTTTATATGAACAATACAAATGTGGACAATAACTTGGTGATGAAAGCACTTACTCAAGGGTACACATCTTGTACAGAGTGGCTCAGGTGCAGACCAGTGTCCACCTGACCCAGGCATGCACCCGGACTTGGGAGTCTGCCTTCTGGAGCCAGTTCCGTCTTTCTGCTGCCCTCTTCTGCTGCCTGTGAGCCAGTTCCGTCTTTCTGCTGCCCTCTTCTGCTGCCTGTGAGCCAGTTCCGTCTTTCTTGCTGCCCTCTTCTGCTGCCTGTGAGCCAGTTCCGTCTTTCTGCTGCCTGTGCTTCTTTCTCACCGCACAGTGACCCCCACTGAATGCCTGGACGATTAATGAATTCCCCTGAGAACTAGGCTACCTCCCATTACATAAGGCAAACGCTTACATTGCGTAGGTAATGGGGAAAGCCCAAGTTTCTCATCTAGACACTAATATTTATAAACTGCGGGACCACTCCTAATATTTTTGTTTTCCCCTGAAGCAGGATCAGTGGTATCTATATACTTGATAGATATATAGTGATAGACCTTTGAGAAGAGCCATGTGAGAATGTGTAGGAAAAGCACTATAAAAAGGTAAATGTCTATACTCTAGAAATATCGAGGGCTTCCCAATGTGACAGGTTTCAGTTTTACATCATTAATTGAAACCATCATCACTGCAGTGACTTGGTTAAGAATTACTGCTTGAAATTTCTATTGACAGAATGTTTATAGAAATTTCAGTGAAAACTACCTAAAGTAAGGCCAGGTGTGGTGGCTCATGCCTATAATCCTCTGGGAGGCTGAGGCAAGTGGATTGTTTGAGCTCTAGGAGTTCGAGGCCAGCCTGAGCAAGAGTGAGACACCATCTTTAAAAGGTAGCCAGGCATTGTGGGGGTTGCCTGTAGTCTCAGCTACTCGGGAGGCTGAGGCAGGAGGGTCACTTGAGCCCAAGAGTTTAAGGCTGCCATGAGCTATGATGCTACAGCACTCTAGGAGGGTGACAAGTGAGACTCTGTGAAAGGAAGGAAGGAAGGAAGGAGAAAAGAGAAGAGAAGAGAAGGGAATGGAAGGGAAGGGAAGGAAGGGGAGAGGAGGAGGAGAGAGAGAGAGAAAGAAAGTGAAAGAAAGAGAGAGAGAAGGGAAAGAAAAAGAGAGAGAGGAAGGAAGGAAGGAGAAAGAAAAGAGAAAGAGGGGAGAGGAGGGAAGGAGAGGAGAGGGGAAGGGAGGGGAGAAAATCACCTACAGTAAATTATATGTATGAAGGAAGTTTTTCTTCCTATCTTTCAACGCTGTCTCCATTATTATGTAATTTTACTTTCTACACTCACGTCATAGGGAAAGACTATTTGGGGATAAGTCTTTGGTTTTCTCTACCCTTTACTCTCCTCAGAAGAGTAACAAAATACTAAATACTAAAGAACTCCTGGATTTAGCTGAGTTGAATATTTAGGGTTGGTGTATATTTTCAGATTTCCACAATGTCTTAATAACGGTGACTTCTTCTATTGTTAATTCTATAGAGATGTGCCAGGTCTTTATATCAAAACCAATATAGTTTCAAACATACTGGTGAGCCTCAAATAAAGGACGCTCAGTTGCCGTCTGTTTTAACTAGAGAGAAGACTTTGGCAGCCTGACACTATTGTGTGCTTTGCCTTTACCCTCCAACCTTTCAAAGCTGCCTTAAGTGCATTTGAATCACAGAAAACATTTCAAAGATTCTGCTTGCTCTTAACAGACAGTGCCCATTGAGCCCAGAACAACAATGTAGCCTACCCAAGTCTTACTGAATCTAATTTGGGTTTATTTATTTTGAAAACCGAGTTAAATATTTTCTGGAGTTTCAGTGGCTGTTGAGATTGGCTATATTATGAAGACTCAGTGTGCCAGGGAGGAAGTACTGGAAAACATTTCCTTTTTTCTTTGTTTATTTGGAGAAATAAGTTTTTTTTTTCCTTTTGAAAATGCACAAGATCACAAGATATTTATTGAGAAAACACCTCTTGCAGGAAACCATTGCTAAGCATTGAAAGTGGTACAAAAATCCATAAAACATTACCCATGTCTACAGGGCAAACGCTTTGCCTGTGAGTCTTGTCTGCCAGTTCACATCAGGTCAGATTTTTCTCAGTACACAGCCATCACTCCTTACACCCCAAGAACTTTCAAAACTTAATACAACTCTTTTACTAATTCATTAGTAGCAAAATAAAGGTTCTTTCTGACCATGAACACTGTTCAGCTTCTCTGTCAAATAAACGAGATCAAGCAGTTCACTTCAGATCATCAAGAAAACAAAAATGAAAACCAAAGATGAGTTCCCTTCTTTGAAATACCTTCCTATCTGTATGTCTGGTGTGTGTTCTGAGACTGCGCCATTTGAGTTATGGTGAACTTTACCTGATAAGGTTTCTACATGGCCACGTTCCAATGTCACACAGGTCCCATTTAAAGACGTCATCTCTCAGTGGCTAATGTCGCTTCAAGAACTCACAGGCCATTATGTTCAGTTCATATATTTCTATCCTAACAACTGGATTTAAGTTGAGACAAGCAGGGGCAGTTTGGATATTTCCTTGATCATGTCTTGAAGGGCAGTTGATTATTTCTCATCAATAGGATAATTTTTCAAATAGTCAACACAAGAAAGCATCAGATTTCGAAAAGGAACCATCAGGAAAAGTTGGCTCTTTTAAGAGAATAACCAACAGAAACACCCCATTCTTAAGTAATCCCTTACATACTAAGGGAAATAAAGCGGGTGATTGCTGTCACCACTCTTCAGGACACTGAATTTTCCCCTGGGAGGCCGCATCTGCCTGTGTTCATGTGCTGTGGTGCCTGAAATTATAACGTTGAGTAGACCATGTAACAAAGCGGGATGATCCGGTTCAGCAAGAGGAGACAATACAGACATTTTTTCTCTCAGGTCCAGTTCAGTTCAGCTGCCCTAGGATGGCTCCTATAATCCCACCAGCTCTCTCCACTTTCTCTAGAGTTCATCATTCTGTCTGCCGCACGGCCAGGTCTGTGAGAGGACAGAGAATGTCTCTGTTCATATGCATAAAGATCACATGGGAAATGTGCATTTTTGTGCACTATTAACATGTATTATCTTAAATTTATGAAATTGAAAATGAGAAGCATTGAGACCCATTCATCCTAACCTTTCTCAAAAAATGCCGTGTAAATGCTAACACATACATTCCTCCACCCTGGAGTTCATCCCCTCTGTTTCTTGTTGAGATGGTCACAGTTGGGCAGAAGAAATGGGTGAGATATCTGGAAGTCAACCAACAACCCATCAAAGCCAGCCTGTGAGGATATACCTTAGGGCAGGGGTCCTTAAACTTTTTAAACAAGGGGCCAGTTCACTGTCCCTCAGACCATTGGAGGGCCAGACCACAGGCCCTGGGACAAGTCGGCTGCTAAGCAGGACAGGCAGCAGTGGCAAAAACACCTGGCAGGCGGGATAAATGTCCTAGGCGGGCCACGGTTTGAGGACGCCTGTCTTAGGATCTCAGATCACAAATCTACTAACAGTGTTCCTTCATTCTCTGCTTTCTTACACCATTCTTAATGCAACCTGAATTTCCTTCACGGACATTTAAAAAGCATTTTACTGCAAGAAGCAATGAAATAAGGGTTTTCACTGGTTAGTGCCAGACCGTTCACTAGAGGATGTGATAAAAATTGAGAGATGCAAAAATATAAATAAAGGCATCCCTTGTCCTCAAGTCGCTTACTTTTAAGAAATTAAATCTCATTTATTTTATGCAGTGGGCTGCCTCTTCTTGGTGTCTTTCCTTGCTGAACTAATTCAAGAGACAGCAAAGTCGGCACCATTTATTCAGACTTTCGTTGAGCCCAGCAAGAGCACAAAATGCAAATAGTTGAAAAATGATGTATTTGACCCTACACAGCTATCATTTAATAAAAGAAAAAAAATAATAAATCTGTGTCCTGGGGATTCTCTCAGGAATTCAACCAGACTTCCTCCCTGTGGTAAGTATGCTTCAATG
>NW_003852464.1:3225643-3226144 GCF_000181295.1 Otolemur garnettii
GAAGTGGCACTAGGAGTTCTAAAGACACCACACACTGGGATCTAAAAGTGCTTTTGTTGTAGACATGCACAATCTGAATTAAAAGGGCTACATTTTAGAAAAATTAAATAAAGATACTCTATTATTAATTGGGTACCATTTCCTACTCCTCCATATATTGTAAAACAGATTAATATTTTAAACAGTGATTTGAGTTGGAAAATTCCAGAAATCTTGATCGAGGGACAAAAATGACTGACCTCCTTTCTGCTAAGTAGCTTTGAGGACTAAGTAAGCACGGACAGGACACACTGTTGCCCACATTTTTTTGGTAGACAGAGAGCAATTAATCGTCCACCTTATAACTCTTCAAAGATTCACTGTCTCTAATTAACATGGTTTATTTTTAAAAGTGAACAGGTCCAGAGTAGTATTGTATTTTGGAACTGTGTAATATAGTTTTCAATAATTAAAAACAAAAATGCCATTTTTGAGGCCAAGATATTGTCCATGTCTCCATCA
>NW_003852464.1:3226342-3229407 GCF_000181295.1 Otolemur garnettii
GTATGTCAACTTCTATAAGCCATGTAGTATCTTCATTATTTGTTCACTTGCCAAAAGATCACTATAGTTAAAAATGTCCAACAATGCCATGAGTCAGATCTTTATTATTATTATTTTTTTACTGTTAGGGATTCATTGGGGGTACAAAGAACCAGTTTACATTGGTTGCATTTGTTAGGTAAAGTCCCTCTTATAAGTGTGTCCCTCCCCCAAAAGGTGTGTCTTACACCATCACCCAACCATTATTTTTTTTTAAAGTATGCTTAAGAAATTTGAGAGTTTGTGCACAAAATGTAAGCCAATTCAGGTTATCTTCCACTTGTCATGAGTTTTGATGGCTCTTAAACTTTTGACATAGTTTAAGTGGACAAAACACTTTCAAGGTTATTGTGCTTAATGACAACACACGTAGTTAGTAGTTAATTGCAGTTGTCACTCAAAGTTAAAGGTAATCCCTGTATTTATTGAAAATGGATAAAACAAGGCATCAGCGTCACTTTCACCCCCTTTTGCAAGACATAGTGGCCTTGGTTCTCTCGCCTTCGCTACCTTTAATACCCTAAGAAGGAGAATCTTCATTATTATTTTATAGTCCATCTTGCAAGCCCTAAGCAGTAACACCAGTTCCCTTTGAATAGAGGCCAAGGGTTGGTTGCCTTGCGGAGAGGTTCTTGGCCCTACAGAGAACAGAGAACCAAACTACACTGCCGTGCTCCATTTGGACCTTAGGAAGCACAGAGATCCTGGTCATGGGCTACTCCTTCTTTGTGCAGCATTTATTACAGATTCTGACCATTGGAGGAGCTCAGAATCCTAAAATAAAATTTAAGATGAAGGAAATAAAGCCACATGGAATGAAATGAGAGGAAAGAGAGGTAGGAATTTTTAGAAAGAAAGAAAAACAAAGAAAGGAAGAAGGAAGGAAGGAAAAGAGGGAGGAAGGAAGGAATGGAAGGAAGGAAAGGAAGGAAGGGAGGGAGGGAGGGAGGAAGGAAAGGAAGGAAGGGTGTAGTAAAAAGTTTTATTCCTTACTATAAACTACCAGTAATTTATAATTTACCACCTGTCCTGGTTTGTTGGGGCCATAGCAAAGTACAGAAACTACATGGCTTAAAGAACAGACTTTCACTGTCTTACAGTTTTGGAGGCTAGAAGTCTGACATGAGGCATCCACTGTGTTGACTCCTTTCGAGGGCCGTGAGAGAAACGTCTGTCCTGGCCTCTCTACCTGGACCCCGCCTGTGTTTCTTCACATCCCGTTCTTTCTCGATGCTCGTCTGTCTTGGTGTCCACATTTTCCTTTATGATAACATCAGCTGCAGTGGACTTGGACCCACCCTAATGACCTCAGTTTAATTCAGTTTTCATTGCAATTCAACCCCCAACACCACATCACTAGACAGTAGATCTTCTGTACGCTGACCACCCAAGGGACTGTAGCTAACTGGTTAATATACAGAGGTGGTCAACATGAGGAACGAGGTCTACTGTACTGATGATACCTACATGTTGGCCCATGTGTGGTGTATGAAAATTAGGTCATTTAAGGAGGTGGTCAGTGTAGGGAGGGGGTCAACTGCAGAGGTTCTACTGTATTTAAAACTCTTAATGATTGTGCCAGGAAGCCTGGTCGTCTTCCAGTGTTCTGTGTGTCATTGAAAGTTATGTAAGCATAGACATTCTAGACCTAGAAGTCCCAGGCAACTCCATCTCTCTCACCAATGCTCAGCTAATCCATCACAAAGTCTGATCCACTCAGTGTCTTAAACATCTTTTTGTGCCATCCCTATCTCCAGCCTGCCCCACCAGCGCCCAGGTTGCCATATCTCATATCCATTTGCCTCCACCCCTCTGCAGCCCATCTTCCCCTGGAGACAGAATGATCTTTTCAATGTGCAGCTGTCCTCTGGCCATGCACCAACTCAAAACCCGTCTGAGGCAGCCCGTAATCAGAGATACAGGCATTAAAACCAACCTCTGTGGCTCCTCTGGGGCTTTCCTCCCCTGGACTCACTCCCAGACTCTCGGGCTCTTATACTCCAGGATTCCTCCTGCAGGAGCCTCTGCCAGGCTCTCAATGCCCACCTCATCCTCACCTCTGAGTCTCACTTCTTCGGGAGGGCTCTTCTGGTCCTGCCTCTGAGAGCCAGTTCCCTTGAGCACTGTGGAATTTTCCTGCTTAACATCCGTCAATTTTAATGTATACAGTAGGCAATTTTAATTTTTACAGTAGATCCCGATCCCCCAGTGGATCCCAGAAATTACACGTAGCCCTGAACATGTCACTGTTCACGTCTTCCGCCCACTAACTGAGCCCCTCTCCCATCTTAACTAAGCACTTAGGCACAGTGACCATGTTTTGCAGTCTAAGGTGTCATTGCAAAACTAGCATGGATTCCGTGTTCCTTCACATTCACAGGTAGTGGACTGGTTTATTTTTACAGTATCTCTTAGCAACCTCCACATAGGATGTGTATTTCTTACTAAGTTGAGAATGCCTACCTTGTCACGTAACGGAAGCACTTTGCAGCTTCTGTTTGGCTTATCCGCATTGACAGCATCACTGCACTGGCACTTTGGGGCCGTTATTAAGTAAAATGAGGGCTCCTTGAACACAAGCACTGTGATACCTCCACAGTAGATCTGGTAACGCAGACAGCTCCTAAGCGACTAAGCTATGGGCGGTGTCCACAGCTGGATCAACTGGAGGAACAGGTGATTACCGTCCTGGGCAGGATGGTACAGAAGGCCGAGGGACTTCACCAAGCTATTCAGAACAGCACACAAGTTAAAACTTACAAATTGTTTATTGCTGGAATTTTCTGATCAATCTTTTTATACTACAGTTGACAGTGGGTAAGTGAAAGCATAGAAAACAAAATGCCGAGGAGACGCTCTTGTACTCGGGAAGGTTTTGGATTAGGACCATTCTTCTCCTCTCATGTGTGAGCACCAGGAGAAGAGAAATAGTTTTTGTTGTTGTTTTTAACATTATATTCCTAGCATTAACTCAGCTTCCCATACATGGTATGTGCTTAAAATATATGGTGATTTTTTTTTTTTTT
>NW_003852464.1:3229506-3245322 GCF_000181295.1 Otolemur garnettii
CCCCCCAGTATATATGATGATTTTTAAAAATCTTATTTTCTATCAGGATCATTAGAAATAGGCTTAGGAATATCATTCTGTCAGTATCCAGGACAAACTCTGGAGAACAGTTCTAAACTGTTTATGCAAGTACGGCAAAAAGAAGCGTAAACAGAAATTGAACTTCAGATATGAGGAAATGAAGATATTACTTACAAGTGAAGGTAGCAGAAAGGGCCCCTTTGGGTTTAGGAAGGAAGGAATTGGATAGGTCCACGGATCTGAAAGGAAGCAGGAGGGAAGGCCCCAGGGCAGGTGCTATTTCTCATAAGAGCCATGGAAGGGCACGGAGGTTACTGCTTCATTGCAATAATGTTCATAATATCGGTACCACAAAGGGCTTGGCCACATGCTGACACTCTGTTTTTACCTCTGGATGCGATAACTTTGTTTTGCCCTGCTGAATGTGCTGTCCCTCTGGTAACTTGCCATATGCATTATCCAGCACTTTAGAAGCAGTTTCCTTTTTCTTTTTTTTAATAAACTTTTTAGAGGCACAGTTGACCCTACATGTCTCCAATGCCACAGCCTCATTTAATCAATGAAGAAACAAAGCCCAGAATGGTTCAATAGTTCTGCAACCCATCAGCCCTTTTATACAGAATAGTATTGCAAAAGCCTTTCCAAGAAGAAACACACTGCACCAAATGTCATTTGCCCAGTAAGAATAGTTTCTCCCTTGGATCGCTTTACGCTGGTTCACTCTTCAGTCTAAACAGCATTATCAACTCTGATGATCCAGCTTTCACCGCCTCTCTTGGAAGGTGACTGTAACATGTATCATCAAAGTCAGGCCACCTGTGGGAGGGGTTGGGGTCGCTCTTGACGGTTATCTTGGGACAATATGTACAAACCAGGTCTGTCCTGAGCGGGCCAGGAGGAAAGGGCACGTTGTGACACCATGAAATTCTTCAGAAAAACCGTGTTCATGAATGTTCAGTAGGTGATAAATGATACCTCCTCCAGAAAACTGAGTCTCTGAAAAATGACCCTCTTTAGAATAGTGAGTATCACTCTTGCCACTCTCCTTCCCAGTTCACACGAATGCAACTGTGGAACTCGGCCGTCTCCAGTCCCACTCTGTGCCACACTTACCTAACAGGCACAATCAGAAAGAGGGGAGGTAAGAACTAATCATAACTTGTTATCAGAAAGATGCCTCCGTGGCCGTGTGGTTCTGTCTTCAGAGTTCTGCCATGCCAGGTCCTGTCCACCAGCCGCCTTCACCATCCGTTACTGTAGATACTCAACTCTGGTGTCCTGAAGAGGCACCTGCAGGCCCCCTGCGTGACCCTCTTGGTTTCCTCCCTGGAACACAGACAGCCGACACATATACATACACCACAACCCTTTAACCTCCCATCAACAAAAAAAGATGAAAACTAGAATCAAAAGAGGAATTAGCTCATCTGATCAGAAGTGAAATGACAAATGCAAGGCAAGCACTGTGCCCCCTTCTGTTGCTTCGTCACTGGGGACTTTTAAGGGTCCAGAGCTGACAGTAAATAATCAGGACCCTCTAGGACTCAGTGGAGTGGGCTGAAGCCAGATCATGGAGGCAAGGTTTGTCTGGACATCTGTCTCTGGAAAGGTCTGCGGACGCTGACATTTGACCTGTATTCAACCGCATCTCTCTAAACCAGGCCAATGGGCTGACATCTTTCCTGATGTCAAGTTGAATGTATCAAGACCCGCTTATAGGGTAATAATTACAACACTGTGTATATTAGAACAAAGATTATTTCCACCTTTTCTTTCTGTCCCCTTGTGCTTTATTATCTCGGGAAGGGAAGAAAACGTTGATCATTTTATTTTTTAGGCCCCAGACCATCAAAAAAGCTCACATAGTCTCTTTATTTTCTGTTTTCTTTACTTTTTTTTTTTTTTTTAACTCAGTGCTAGTTCTGACTATATATGTGGCCAAAATAAAAACCAAATAAAAATTGCGTAGTCCTCACAACAGTGTAGGGTACGGGGGAATTTCTTAATGGAAGTAACTAAGACTATTTGCATTTTAGTTCCATTCTTCCTGGGAAACCAAAGCAGCTTTAGCTGTCTAAGTTCCCCTGCCTGGTGGGAAAGTGGAAATGCAGTCAGCATTTTTCTAGAGGTCTCGCTCCATTTCTTATCTTACGGTGAACTCCTTCCTCTCATCACTGTGGAACATATTTTGAAAGCTGTGCTTCTCCCAAATACAGTGGAATCCAATACAATTTGGACAAATTAAAGAAATAGTCCAATGGAAACCTCCGTTTTAATATTCAGTTAAAGAAAATGTAATGTTTACGGCTCAGCGCCTGTGGCTCAAGCGACTAAGGCGCCAGCCACATACACCTGAGCTGGTGGGTTTGAATCCAGCCTGGGCTTGCCAAACAACAATGATGGCTGCAAACAAAAAATAGCCTGGCATTGTGGCGGGCACCTATAGTCCCAGCTGCTTGGGGGGTGGAGGCAGGAGAATCACTTGAGCCCAGGAGTTGGAGGTTACTGTGAGCTGTGATGCCACAGCACTCTACTGAGGGCAACAGCTTGAGGCTCTGTCTAAAAAAAAAAAAAAAATGTGATGTTTTAACAGAAGGGCATCAACTATGTTATTATTGAGGATGAATGACTAAAAAATAAAGAAACATATAAAGGCTGAAATGAAATCCAAGTTTGAACTAGATAAAAGAGAATTATTGCCAAGGTTTAAAAGAATGATTATGTTTCAGATTGCATGTGAAAACCCCACACTGTACCCCAGAAGTGCATTAATGTACACAGTTACCGTTCAATAAAAAAAAGAAAAAAAAAAAAAAAGAATGATTATGTTTTGGAGAGGCGCCTGTAGCTCAAAGGAACTGGCCCCACATGCTGGAGGTGGCTGCAAAAAAAAAAAAAAAAAGAAGAATGACTATGTTTGTTCAAGAGAACAAAAGAATGACTATGTTTGAGTCAGTCACCATCCCACATGCCAGGAAGATAGACAAGCAAATACAGTAAGAGTTTTGCTCTTCATGATCTTACAGTCAAGGACAGGGAACGAGATAAACATTGATAATACAAAATGCATGACTATTGTGACTGCCGTGACTATTAAGTGATGCATAGTATACAATATTTAAAACTGGCATGCAGCAGCGTGAGCTATATCAATGTTTATTGAATAAGTACGTACATACATACAATACAGGATGGACCTAACGTTCATGTACAATTTAAAGTAGTTTAACATAGTATATATTCTCTTGCTAGTCTTATTCCCTATTTAAATTCTTTTTCCTTATATCTCAGTGGTTGTGGCTAAGAGATATTCTGATTATCCAAGGTGGGAAGCAAAACAGAGTCTCGGGCTGTTCTACTTTATTCCTGTAATTATCACAGTAATTATTGATAGTGCCCATTGAGTTGGTTCCTAAGAGGGAGACAAAGTATTTTTCTTCCGGACTTATCTTGGAGACTATGAAGGTTTGAGGATCTTTTGCTGAAACATAAAACTATGATATGTTAAAAAAATAAAAAGTAAACCATAAAACTATGGAGTAGGCCAGTGGTTCTCAACCTTCCTAATGCCACAATGTATTTTCATTGTTACAAAGGAGTCGTGACCCAAGGTTGAGAACAGTGGAGTGGGCACATGTAAGGGGTCCATAGGGAATGATTCCATTCAGGTGAAGTTAAAACATAGGTACAACTGACCTGTCCTCTTCTAAAGATAGTGGTCACCTTTGGGGAATAGTGACTAGCACGGGGGAAGAGGAGGCTCTTGAATGACTTATATGGGCTCTGTATATAATCATTAGATATTCGTTATCCTTTGAGTATATGCTATACCTCAATAAAAAGTCCAAAGTAAAAAAAAAAACTAAAATTATTTGTATTTTTTAATCTCACTGTTGTATCCTGAAGGGGCTCATAGTAGTCAAAGATCACACTAGCCAAATTGCCCCAAGTCCTAAGACCATTTGTGGCAGAAACAGAATTGGATATTGGACTTTCTGGTTCCATGCCTCGTGTTTTGGTTTTGATTTTTGTCGTGTTTTGTTTTCAATCACAAGCTACGCTAACCTCCAAGACCCATGACAGTGACTGAGTCTGCTGGGGGGAGCCTGTTAACCTTTGTCTATGAACTAACGCCATCTGCAACGTTGCAGGTGAGCTGTGTGAGGAGAAGCTGGACTTCTGCGCACAGGACCTGAATCCCTGCCAGCACGATTCCAAGTGCATCCTGACACCCAAGGGATTCAAGTAAGTCAGAGGGGCTTTCTGGGCTCACCATTGGGGAGAGGACCTTTCTGTGAGGAAACCCTCTTGACTGCCGCTTTGGGGTTCCACTTTTGCTCAGGATTAAAGAGAAGACTTCACTCGTATCAGTGACATCTTCCTAAATGTTCCATAAGCAGTAGGAACATTTATTAGCACACAGAAATAAATTAAAAGAATGTTTCCTTTTATTTCATGACTTCTTAGAAAGTAATTTATGGACGTAAGCAGCCTTGAATACGCTTACTTAAATTCATTTGAGACTAATCCAACTAAATTGATAATGTGCTTCATTATCTGAAGTTAAGTCTGTGATCAAATCAATAAGGAATTTGATTTTAATGGAACTGAAAATGTTACAATCTGACACGTCCTTTGACTGTCCAAACAGAGTCCCAGGACAGTTCCAGTTTAGTCCTGTAATTATTACAGTCATTATTGATAGTGACCGTTTCACTATCAGTAATTTTTAAAAATAAATAAATAAAATTTTTAAAAAGAGAAAAAGAAAAAGATGAGATTTGAGCTGGAACATTAAGATTTTGATAGGTACCCAAGAAATCATCGAGCGTTCTAAGTCAGGTCAGAGAGTTGAGTCAGTATCACTAGATTTCCCTTGCATTGAAAAGGTCAAACTGAATTAAATATTTACCCTCAAATTTTCTTTTCTTTTTTTTTTTTTGCAGTTTTTGGCCAGGGCTGGGTTTGAACCTACCACCTCTGGTTATATGGGGCTAGCACCCCACTCCTTTACAGCCACAGGTGCCGCCCTACCCTCAGATTTTCTTCTCACAATATTTTTTTGCTTTATATTGGCTTAAAATCCAAAACTTTAGAATACATACAATTGTTGTATCTCCTGATTCTTTTCAGTATTTTACTGAAAAATAAAAAAAAAAAACAGATTATACATGTACCTTAGTTTACAACCCTATACAAAAACCCAGTCTTTTAAAATTTTTTCTTTGTACCAAATTGTGCATTAAATTTTATGCAGTCAAGAACTATAGGTAAATTAATTTTAACTCCCAGTATCATAACGATGTCCCTGCAACTGAACGTGGCAAATAGAAAAAGCATAACATAACAAATGTCTTCATGGCCCAGAGATTAGTGAAGCAAGTTTTCCAGAACTGCTTATCTGTTAAACAGATTTCACGGGGCTTTATGCATCGTAATTATAAGATAAAGTATTAGTAAGACTTCATTGAAACTACTAAAAATATGGGAGTTTTTCTTCAGGAAGACTAATCCTTCATTAAATATCCCCTATGGCTATCCTCCTGATCGCATGCTCTTCAAAGGTGCATTTTGCTGGATTACGGAGTAACTGATTTGGAAATCTCCTATTTTCAGTGGTTACTCTTGAGCTTGTTCTACAGCTCTGTGTATATAGTTGAGGTGCAAAAAGGCGAAGCCAGAGTGTGTCCTATGGTTTCTGTCTTAGAAAAATTAAACATTGTGGGGGGAAAAGTACCAGAAAGAAAATGGACTTAACAACAAAACAATCTGAGTCTGGTAAAGAGAATCTGTACTGACAAATGTTGTTTGGACAACTTGCACTGTGACTTCAACTTCATTTTCTTATGACCAAGCTAACAGAGCTGGTGTTACTTCTCTTGCTTTGTTACATATCTCATCAATCTCCTCAATTGCTCTGAGATATTTTTAGACTATGCCACGTGATAAGTGGTATTTTCAAACCTGCATCTTACTTAGCCCACCTTGGGGATTCTAAACAGTGCATTTTATATTCCTTCCCATCTTCCTCCCTGCTTGTCAAGTAACACAGTTGAAGGAAAGTGATCGAGGTTCTCTGGATAATGCAAACGTGAAGAACATTCTTATTTAAATCTTTCTTTCTATTTTGAAACGCAATCTGAGGAGCAAAAGAAAGCCAAAAATATTGGACACAATGTAACTCCAAGTTCTAATGGGTTTGAAAAAGAGTGTTTGAAGAGCAGAGAATAGAAAATAGCTCTTAGACAGCCGCGGTGGTGAATGTGTGGTTCCCTTTATCTTTTACTTTGATTTCTTTTCTCGGATAAATAATTCAGGGTGTTTCAAAGCATTTTTTCTTTCTTTTAATGCTTGGCCCTTGAGCAGTTTTGCTCACATTAACAGATGGAAGTTTTCTTCCTGGGCCTTGTCTATCTATGGGGAATGTGTATGGCCACTTAGGCCCCATTAAGCTTCAGACTTGCTGTTTACTTTGCTTTGTTATGATTTAGCATTAAAACTGACTGGCTGCAGAGCGAGCATGCTTGTACAGTGAGCTCATGTCACTCCTTAGTCCGTACACGCAGGACTGAGAGTCTGTTTGTCCCCCTCACCGTGTATGTACTCCCGTTTGTTTTAATTCGTCAGCTCTCTTAAATCCTGATTGTGCATTTTCATACAAAACCTGTGGCATTCAGTAATGCCGCATTCTTTCAAGTGTTTTTCATTATCCTTACTTACTTAAATCCTAATAGCTTTGAAATAGAAAAGTGGATAATTAGTACAGACTAAACCATAAAGGATTTTATAGAATTAGGTGCACGTCTAAAAAATGTACACATGGCATCATGAAAATACCAACCGTTTGTTGATCCTGCATTACCTATAAAAACTATAACGGTTACAGATAGTTTTAAGCTTTTACTAAGGTGGAAATTATTGTGTCCATGTTACAAATGAGTAAGTGACACTTACAGAAATTAGGGAACTTAATTGAGATGACATGGACTTCATGCTAAATGAGGGATGTCAGACATAGTTAGACAAATACTGCATGATCTCACTTTTAGCACGTGGAATGTTAAAAAGTCCAACTTGCCGAAATAGAAAGTAGGAGGGTGGTTACCAGGAGTCAAGGGTGGGAGGAACGGGGAGATGTTGGTCACTGGGTACAAACCGTCAGTTATTGGATGAATGAATTTGGGAGACCTGTTGTGCAGCCTGGTGTCTGTAGTAACTAATACCATATTGACCTGAAATTTGCAAAGAGAGCTCATTTTAAGTATTCTAATCACAAAAGGAAAAAGGTAACCATGTGGAGTGCTGGGTATGTGAATTAGCTCGTTGGCAGTAATCATTTCACAAGGTATACGTGTTAT
This sequence comes from Otolemur garnettii, assembly GCF_000181295.1. Classification (NCBI taxonomy): domain Eukaryota; kingdom Metazoa; phylum Chordata; class Mammalia; order Primates; family Galagidae; genus Otolemur; species Otolemur garnettii. The sequence goes on from NW_003852464.1 coordinate 3,236,886, forward strand.
TAAAATGGCACGTTCATTTTAAAAATTTACAACTTTTATTTGTCAATTAAACCATAACAAATGTGGAATAAAAGAAAGCTAAAAGAAAAAAAAAGACAATAATATATATTTAAGAAAGAAGCCACCACGATACAAATGCAGTTCTGTACACCTGCAAGACCTAAATTCTGTGGAACTAGATGATAATTTCCTGGCGTCTATGTGTTTTTGTGTTTGTTTGTTAAAGTCAGTAAGCCCTCTCTTAAACCCAAAGCAAAAACGGGTCATCGCCATCCGTCACCTCACCCCCTGAGCTCCACCACCTCTCATGGATAGCCAGCTCATAAACCTAATAAAACACAACAGGCTGGTGCTGGGGGAAGAGTGGAAGGTAGATAGAGGCTTCTAGAAGCACCATCGCCATCTGTGGCCACAACTGTGGGGATTCTGGGGTCCCCTGTAGGTCCAAATACAGAGCTTCAAAACTACTCCACATGACACATGGCTGTTCCCCAGTCCTGGGTCCTTGGTGTCCCAAGAGAGTCCAATGGTCAGCAGTGGAGAAGGACAGGTTTTAAAGAGAGGCCTGAGGAATTAATTATCCAACAGCAGAGGGCAGTGATGAGAAAGTCAAGCTTTCTGGGAGGCTGAGGCAAGAGAATCGCCTAAGCCCAGGAGTTGGAGGTTGCTGTGAGCTCTGTGACGCCACGGCACTCTACTGAGGGTGATAAAGTGAGACTCTGTCTCAACAAAAAAAAAAAAAAGAAAGAAAGAAAAGAAAAGAAAAAGAAGGAAAGTCAGGCTTTCTCATCAGGTTGTTTGGGTTCAAGTCCCAGCTTTGTCCCTCAGCATTTGAGTGTCTGAGAGCAATACACTTTCTTTGTCCCGTACTTTCCTCTTCTGTAGAGTGGTGGTAATAATATCACCAGTGCCACAAGACTAGGGCGAAATAATTCTGAACCACACATGCCAACTGGTTAAAACAGGGCCTGAGACAGGAAGTACTCACAGAAGGCCAGCTGGGCTTTCACGATCGATGCAAATGACATCCCTCCTACCCACACACCATCACAGTGAAGAGGCTGAAAAGCTGTCCATGGGTTCAGCTCCACGGATCTTCTATCCGTTCCCCTATCCCACCGCATCCAGTCAGCCCTGTTCTGCCATAATGACCATCTGGATTCATTCTGAATTAAGATATCCAATATCAACATGTTGGCTCTTCTGAAAATTATATTTTTCCAATGCATCTAGTCTATTGGATATTGGAAATGTTTTCAAAGTTAACATTTTAAAAACATGCTTAATACTCTTAGAAAAATTTACAACACAGCAGTTTAATCATCTTAATGGGTCAAATGAGTTAGGGGCAACTGAAAATAAAAGACTCTTGAGGCAAATAAGATGGGGAGAAAGAAAGGAAGGGAGGGAGGGAAGCAGGGAGGATGGAAGGGACCCTGATGTGATAATTCTGTACTTGCATGGATTGTGGACTCACTGTCATCAGAGAGATGAAATCACTATTTCTCTGACAGATCATAGTGAGGAATGGAATACTTTTCCATTAATATTAACTCCATTAATTTGGGAGTTCTATAAGCCTGTTCTAAACACATTTTTTTTAAAGACAGTACCATTTTTACTTATTTTTGGCTCAGTTGCATTTGACACATTTACCTGCTTGTTGAAACAGATGTGACTGCACGCCGGGATACATAGGCGAGCACTGCGACATCGATTTTGACGACTGCCAAGATAACAAGTGTAAAAACAGAGCCCACTGCAGGGACGCGGTGAACGGCTACACGTGCATCTGCTCTGAAGGGTACAGGTAAAAGAAGAGGTTCACGCGTAGATGGAGAGCTGGGTCCTACAGGTCGCAGTTCACACGGGGGATTAAGTAAAATCTCATTCACGCATTTTTTTCCTCTTTACTCTGCAGTGGCTTGTTCTGCGAGTTTTCTCCGCCCATGGTCCTCCCCCGCACCAGCCCCTGTGATAATTTTGATTGTCAGAATGGAGCTCAGTGCATCATCAGGATAAACGAGCCGATATGTCAGTGCCTGCCCGGCTACCAGGGGGACAAGTGTGAAAAACTGGTCAGCGTGAATTTCATAAACAAGGAGTCTTATCTTCAAATTCCGTCAGCCAAGGTTCGGCCTCAGACAAACATCACACTTCAGGTAAGAGTCCCCCTCTCTCAAGAACTGATCTGATCTTAAACCAAATCCAAGGAAAAAAATATCTGTGGCGGCTTGTGAATGATAGGAATGGGGCGTCTTAAACAGATGGTAAGGACAGTAACAGAAAATGCACCTGTGTGGGACATTTTTCTCTTCGACATTTGTATTCTCAAAACAAAATGAGTCAGGTATTTTTATTCACCACCTGATCTTATCAGGGGGAGAAAAAGCACACGGCACCAAAATATGTCTCTTTGTTTCATGCTCTGGCAAAGGCATTTCATTCATTCATTTTTACGGCTCTGCACCCCAGCCTTTGCACAGGGGACGCTCTTCTTAGGAGGCCTGATGCTGAGCTGGGTATAGGTGAGAATGAAACCCTGGATTCAACTAGTTACTTGTAGCTCCTCACTCTAACCCTTGAAGAATTGACATGAAATTCATGAACTCAGATTTTCAGTCTCCCTGCCCCGTCACTGTGTATGTGAAGTTTCATTCAGACCCCCATGGAAGGGAGTGCAATAGATTGAAGTAATCAATGTAGGGTGCATGGGACAGATTGGGTCTATGTGTGTGTTTTATCTGGTAAGCAAAAATTTTAATATATTTTGAATTCAGATGACTTTAACTAGTTTCCTGTAGACCTATAGTCCCCAACCCCTGAGCAGGGGAACAGAGGCCACACAGCGAGAGGTGAGCTGGAAGGCAGGCCGCTGAAGCTCCATCAGTGTTTACAGCTGCTCCCCACCCCTCACGTCACCCCCTGAGCTCCACCGCCTGTTAGGTCAGCAGTGGCATTAGATCTCATAGCTGCACCAACCCTACTGTAACCTGTGCATGTGAGGGGCCCAGGGTGTATGCTTCTTATCAGAATCTAATGCCTGATGATCTGAGGTGGAGAGGTAATGAGCTTGACTCATCCTGAACCTGGTCCCTGGCACCAAAAAGCTTGGGGACTACAGCTGTAGACCCCACCCTTTCTTATTTGGTTTCCCCTGACACTCCAATGAGGGGCAGGGGGCTCTTTAGAAGTCAGGAGGAAGAGGAGCCTGGGAAGCAGGTATCCCTACCTCCAGTACGTACCATGATAAATTCTTATAAAAAGTACGTTTTGGCTTGAGTCCTGACTTACATAGTTTGTCCTTTAAAAGACCCCCAAAAACCAAAAGACAGATTTCCTCCCACACATGACTTAACTGTAAAGAATCTTATTTTTTTATGGGATATGAAAATCAATGTTTCCCGTTATAGTCGCATTTCTTATATTTCATACATAAAGCTCATAATAGAAGCAAAAGGAGTAGGTCAGTGGAAATCTCCGGCAAAGGAAGTTTCAAGCACATGCTTAAGTATTTGTTATTTTTCTTGTTAAGTTTCTTTATGAGTTTGCTTGCACAAAGGTAATTTAAGACCAAGTTGCCTTTCAAGTAATAATCTCAGCATGCATTACTCATAGCCATAAGGAAAAAATAAACCTTAGTAGAACCTCTTCCCTCCCTTACGGGTCTGTTTTATTAGTTTGTGGGCTTTTGTTTTGTTTATTTGATGAAGTAGTTGGGTTCCTGCACAGCATAGTAATGTCAGGGTTCCTCCCTACTAGATCGCCACAGACGAAGACAGCGGGATCCTCCTGTATAAGGGGGACAAAGACCATATCGCAGTGGAACTCTACCGGGGCCGCGTCCGTGCCAGCTACGATACCGGCTCTCATCCAGCTTCTGCCATTTACAGGTGAAGATCTCTCAGTTACGGGTAAAGGTGAAAACATTGTTTAATGCAGAACTGCTTCTCTGTTATTTTATAATGAAGAGGGGAGGGGATAATTTGGCCCCAGCAGGCTTAGTGCTAGGGAGGGAACCAGCAGGAAAGATGATGTACTCAAGTTGGATCATTTGAGGATTTATAAGGGGACCATGTACAAAGAGGTGGCCAAGAGAGTGCAGGAATGCCTGTGGGATTCAGGGGTGGGGGTAACCGATGGAAATCCATGTTCTGAGGAGGCTTTGTAGAGAGGTTTTCCTGGCAAGAACTGAGACCTTCAATAGAGGTTTGCAGCCAGCTTCCAAAGAGGGTCCCAACAATCTCCTACCCAAGCTTCCCACTGGCCAAACCAGATGCCAGAAAACACAGATTCTGGTTATAGCACTTGGACATGACCTACCCAGAGCTCAGGGCTGGGTAAAGAAGGGAGTAGGGGGTCTCCAGAGAAATAAAGGAAGATCCCCAGAGCTGTGAGGAACTTCACGCTACCGTTCATGCAGCACGTCTGCTGGGGACGTGCCACATGCCACGTGCCAGACACTGTTCTGAGGTTTAAGGTGCAAAATCCCTGCTCTGGTGGAGCTTACAAACCATAAGCAAGTGGATTCGTGCACTGTTGTGATAAGTGAAGATCACTTGATTACTCATTTTGGAAGTTTTCCAGTGATTAACGATATTGATGATACATTGGAGATTTAAAAAGCATGGTGTTCTCGGAGCATATATGTTTATGTTCTGTGCATAAGACTAACCATCATGCACTTCTCTATGAATCTGCAGCTGTAATGCAGCTCATGTTTTCACATATTGAAATAACCGCCACCCTTCCAAGAAGAGGTCACAATAAGCTCTCGGTTTTCCTAGGCAGTTAGAATAAATGAATGAAGTGAGTCAAGTGCAAGAAAAGGAGTCTGATCTCACACTTTTAGTCTTTAAAAGATCTAACTGTTGAGATAAACATTCCTCTATAACTAATAGCCTTGATGTTGGCAGTATAACCAGAGTGGCTATGACTAGAATGCACTACAGTGAATCTTTGTCAAAGGATGATGATATATACTCAGTTCTCCCCGAGTGCTGCCAGGTGGGACCAGGTGGGACCAGATGTTAAAGGAAAGGCAAAAATACGTGGAGTTTGTAGGGGAGGGATTTTTTTTCTCTCTTTTTTTTTTTTAAACAGAGTCTCACTTTGTCACCCAGGCTACAGGACAGTGGCATGATCATAGTTCACTGTAACCTCAATTCCTGGGCTCCAGAAGTCTTCCTAGCATACCGAGTAGCTAGGAACACAGGTGCACACCACCAGACCTGGCTACTTAATTTGTTGTTGTTGTTGTTGTTGTTGTTGAAACAGTCTCACTATGTTGCTTAGGCTGGTCTCAAACCCCAGGTCTCCAGCGATCCTCCCATCTCATCCTCCCAAAATGCTGAGATTACACGCACCTAGCCTGCGTTTTGTTGTTGTTGTTGTTGTTGTTGTTGTTGTTTTAGAGACAAGAGTTTTACTTTCTTGACCTTGGTAGAGTGCCATGGCATCATAGCTCACAGTAACTCCAACTCCTGGGCTTACGGGAATTCTCTTGCCTCAGCCTCCTGAGTAGCTGGGACTACAGGCACCTGCCACAACGCCAGGCTATTTTTTTGTTATAGTTTGGCTGGGGCCGGGTTTGAACCCACCACCCTCGGTATATGGGGCCAGCGCCCTACTCACCAAGCCACAAGTGCTGCTCCCAGCCTGCTTTTTTTAACGTAGGGTTTTCTCTCCTTTAAATATAAGTTTGTATTTTTAATATCATACATGATGAACAAAAACATCTGTAGGCCAAATACACTTGGCAACAAGTGAGTGGGCATTGGTTATCACATAAAGTGGAGACCAGGGCCCTGTCTTACTGATACTCTAGTGTGTATCAGTATGCTATGGAAGACCTCATATCTTACTTGATCCTTCATCCTAGTTCTAGGACAGCAGATGCTAATTGTAGCCATGAGTGGAATTCAAGTCTTTTTGGTGGTGAGCTAACCCCACTTAGGAATACTTGGAGCATGGAGGCAAACACCTAATTGTTGGTTTCTAAGTGGAATGCAATAGTTTTTTATCCTCCACTGGTGATCTATTAGTGTCAACACTTTACGTTTTACTAAGCCCTAAATTACATAGCCTCAGTAGGTTTTGGTCCATAAAAAGCTTTCAGAAATTTGTGGTTTATGGTTGCCTTTTATTTTTGATTTGTGTCATTGTATGTACTGAAGCAGCATAGAATTCTCAGAAACCTCACTAGAGCTTTTGAGGTTGGCTTATTAAAGCTGGTGTTTGTATAACGTATGATGAAAATATTTCTCGATAATTTGTGGAAACTCCAAATGAAGACTTACCTTAAAGAGCTTTGAGTTGATGTTCTTTGCCATTTTGCCTCACAATAGAGTGACCCTTGTGTCATTCGTTAGAGGAATCTCACGTCGCACACTGTTTATTAGGAAGCAGAAACCTGTGTGGCTGCTGGAAGACTAATAGAGATATATAATATGAGGACGAGGACAACACAGCTTTAATCTAAGTCTTGCATTTTAGTGTATGACACAGTAATCAGGAAAAGTTATCACGTTATTTTTTGGTAAAAGAAAAGAAACAATGACTACCAAGAATTCAGCTATATAGATATGCCTATTATATTAACTTATATTAATTACATAATATATTTTGTGTTAAAAATTAATAATTAGTAATAAGAAAAAAGGGCTCAAAGGAGTAGGGCACTGGCCCCATATGCCGGAGGTGGTGGGTTCAAACACAGCCCCGGCCAAAAACTGAAAAAAAAAAAAAGAAAAGAAAAGAAAAAAGGGAAGAAAGAAGTAAGGGAGAAAGGAAGCAGAGAAGGAAGGAAAGAAATGAAATTTTCTACATATAATATTGAAATAATTTTAAGACATACTGCTCTATTATGAAAGAAAAAATTAAGGTAAAACAAAAGTGTAAACAAATGTAAGTTATCATATTTCCATAAATTTGCATAATGCAAAACTAGTCATACAGAACACAAGAGGAGTGGAAACAGGACTGGTGTATGAATGCCATATTATATCACGTTGATTTTTGAGACATTTGAATGTCATTACTCAAAAATAAAGTCTGACAGAATTCCAGAAGATTAATAATACATTAAGTTATTATTTATGAAGGATATTATTGGCTTAAAATTTCATTTTCTATATTAGGTATTGTTTCAAATAAACCAGTATAAGGGCAATTATTTTATGAAATTATGTCCAAGCTACTAATTTGCTGCCTTCATGGTGACTTAACTTTTCATCTAGGTAAGGAAAAACTTCTTAAAAAAATTCTTCATGAGGGCGGCACCTGTGGCTCAAAAGAGTAGGGCGCCGGCCCCATATGCCAAGAGATGGTGGGTTCAAGCCCAGCCCTGGCCAAAAACTGAAAAAAAAAAGTTCTTCATGAGAAATATAAGCTTCTTTCTTGAAATTCGAATTAATGCCACTTTCCAAACCAGACAGCTTCTCTGGAAATAGTCAAGTACTACCTAAAAATTAAGATATTAAGGCCAGGCATGGTGGCTTACAACTGTAATCCCAGCACTCTGGGAGGCTCATCTATCTTGTGAAGCAAGAGAATCACTTGAGCCCAAGAATCTGAAGTTGCTGTGAAATATGATGCCATGGCACTCTTCTCAGGGTGACAAAGTGGAAAAGAAAAAAAAAAATAGAAAATAGAAAAGAAAACGTAGCAAGTGTGTGGGTGGTGTCTGTAGTCCCAGTTACTCGGGAGGCTGAGGCAAGAGGATCGCTTGAACCTAAGAGTCTGAGGTTGCTGTGAGCTAGAATGCCACAGCACTATAGCCTGGGGTAGCAGAGTGACTCTCTGTCTCTAAATAAATAAGTAAATAAATAAAATTTTAAAAATTAAGATATTTAAATACGAGTTAATATAACTTTAAATATGTTTAAGAAAACTCAAAATGTCATTGTTTGTGTCCTGTGTAAGTAAAATAGAGAAAAAAAATCAGTGTCATTTTAGAGCCCCCTTTTCATTTAAGTCCCGAGTATTTAAACTATTTTTTTTCTGTAGCAAACCACAGGCATAGTTGGGTAACTGCTTTGGTTTCATTCATCCATTTGCAGTCTAGAAATTCAAGAGAACAAGTCTCAGGTAATAGATGAGCATAAGAAAATGAAAGTATATAATAATGGTAATAAATGCAATTTATGATCCCGGTGGAAAGGCTCCACATTAAGTGGTTCACTTATGGCTTTTGTGAGTCTTGAAAGGTATAGTTCCTTAGGGAATGATGAGAGAGAGTTTATCAATACTGATCGGAACCCAGAAGGATGCTGTGCATTGCAAGTGGGGGCGTAGGCAGTGACGGCAAAATCAATGATCGCTCAGGCAGTCTTCCAAGTCACAACTGCTGCGACAAGCACCGCTTTAATTCTAAAACTGTGTGCAGGCACAGACTAGTTTATTTCACACTATAGAAGACAGCACAAACCACCAATTT
>NW_003852464.1:3246164-3268012 GCF_000181295.1 Otolemur garnettii
TATCTGTCATTTAACATGGATGTGCTTTGCTTTTTTGCATTTATTTTATTTTATTTTGAGATAGGGTCTTACTCTCTTGCCCAGGCTGGAGTGTAATGGCCCAATCATACCTCTCTGTAACCATGAACTCTTGGATTCAAGCAATCCTCCTGCCTCAGCCTCCCATGTAATTGGACAAAAGGGACAACAGGCACACACCATCACAAACAGCTCTTGGGGGTCGGGTGGGGTCTCACTATGTTGCCCAGGCTGGTCTCGAACCTCTGGACTCAAGCGATCCTTCTGCCTTAAACTCCAAAACTGCAGGGATTATAGGTGTAAATTCACTACATCCAGCCTATGACATGCATTTTTTTTTTAAAGTTATTACAGGCAGACCTTAAATTAACCGTAGAAAGAAGAACTACACATTAGCATCTACTAAAGAGAAAGGTGAAGCTTATTAGTAACCAAATAACTTTTCTAAATAAAGCAGGACCAGGATTCAAGTTCAAGTTTATCTGACTCCAAAATCTGTATGTTTAGCCACTAGCTGATAATACTACACAGCACATCTCCTTAGGAGAGACTTAGAATTAAAACCACTAGCAATTGCTTTGCAACTTTATTTAGAAGTGATGTCCTAGCCCGTTCTTTCCCCTGCTGACTTTAATGGTAAGTGTTAGCACAATTCAATGTGTAGAAGGTAAAAATGTTGATCAATATAGTGAACATTTTTAAAGTTGATGTCCAAGACAGACATACAAAGATCCTGCACACATGGACTTCCCAAACAACTTAAGCCAAGAAAACGTCAGATATTTTCACGTTCAGATTGTTCTCAAGTCAAAAAACTTTATATTCTCTAAGAGCACACAATGGAATCTGATCAGACTCCAGCACTGAGAACAAGGCAGAAATCTTAGCACATGTTTCTGTCATTTTCAAGCTTGACCTTTTTTGCAAATTTAAAGATTAGTGCCTGGAAATTTAGGAAATTATTTCATTTAGGGAATAACAGGTATTCACTTTAAGAATAATCTAGCATATGCTCCATATTTCGATGCTGGAAACTTTGTGCAGTCTTTCCGGTCAATATCCCACTATGTGAGGTCTTCAATAATCACTGTTTATTTTTTGACTGCAACTTCAATTGTGCCATATTTTCCTGTCTAGTGAAAGGTAAGCGTACTGTGGACACTTGTGCATCGATAACACATCACTGCATATTGATCCCAGTTTTCCTTTATCCGGTTTCACTGATCCTATCTTCTTTCTTGCCTGCTGGAACAACACCGTGGTTAGGTTTGCAACTACACTTTAAAACCACACAGCACGTATTTGCTAACTGTACTCTGCTTCATTTTATTTCTCAATGTTCATTTTTCATTCACCTCGGTTTCTTAATCTTTTTTTGTGCATTTTATGAATTTCAATAAGCCCCTTGAAGGACTTTAGAAGCCTGCAGGAATAATTGTTAGACCTGGCCCTTTAAAGTTTTAGAGAAGAAACTAGAAAACTCCTGACATTGCCAGATTTTCTAGATACGACGAGGTGTCTCCAGGGAGCACAGGCTTGCGCACCCCTCTGAAAAATCCACAGAAAGGAAGACTGATTGTCAATTAACAGATCAGAAAATGCAGAGATCCCACCAAGTTGATTCTTTTTATATTTGTGTGTCTGTTTGATTCTGATAAGTCCTAATACGCGATGTTACAAGAGCAAAAAAGCCAGGGACCCACTACCATTGGTTTCTCTAGAGTATGTTTGGAACAGGGGTAGGGTTCCTTTTCAATACTATTTGGAGAAACAGTCTCTTTGTAAATGGAACTTTTTTGGCTTTAAAAGCAAATGCATAAATTATCCTTTGTAATTTCTGCATACTGAGGGAATATGGCTGGATAATAATGAAATGGACCTCATTTCCTTTTCTCCCCATGAGAGGACAAAGGTATTCAATGCCTGGGAAGCTGAAATTGATTGCATCTCCTTAAAAATACATTTTAAAACGAAATCAACTACTGTTCTTTATTTTCACTGATGTTTAATGAGTGTCTTTTCCCACGGAGTGCTTCCTGAAGTTTGTATTAATATTTTAACTCTTTCCATTTAATGAAAAGAAGACTCAGCTGAGCTGTTTTTCCCTTGTAGTGTGGAGACAATCAATGATGGGAACTTCCACATTGTGGAACTTCTCGCCCTGGACCAGAGTCTCTCTTTGTCTGTGGACGGAGGGAGCCCCAAAGTCATCACCAACTTGTCCAAGCAGTCCACTCTGAATTTTGACTCTCCCCTGTATGTAGGAGGTAAGCTTTCTTTTCCTCCAGATTCAGTGGGTCCCCAAACTCTCTGATTCTCATCGTGAACTACTTCTTAGGTATGGATCCCTCGTGCATCGTTGTTGAGCACTGATCCACAGTGATCAAGCATTGAAAGATGGACAGCAAGGTGGAACATCAGGAGTGTCATGGGGTCATTTTGTAATCCTGACTCTGGGGCTGGGATAGAGAGGAACATTGATTAATATTCCCTTTGTGTCTGTCATGCCAGGGGGCGTGTACATCGTATCATTTAACCTTATATGGTTTATAGAAAAAGAAAGTAGATTAAAGGACAAATCACAGATTGAAGGAAATCATGAAACAAGCTTAATATAAACCAGGGAGGGAATGGCCTCTCCTCAGTTCCCTTAAGGAGGCAAACCCCAGCAGCTCCACCAAACATAACCATGCCGGAGTTTCTGCGCTGCAGTTGCTACTTCATGTGCATGATAGGATAATTACCAATTAAATCCAATTAATTTAGTGTATAAATTACATTGAGGTAACAGGAAGTAATTCCATTAAGCTAAAAGCTCAAGGTGAATAAACAGGAAAGATCTACAAAGGTGGGTTAGGTCTTGGCTTGATGAAGATTCTGGACTTGACTTTTAAGCAACTACAAGGAAGATGAACAAAGAGATGAGGCATGGAAGGATGAGCAAAGTGTAAAGGAGCCCCGAGAAAAGAACCCATAAAGGAGAGAGCACCCACTTTTCCTCTGTCTGGAGGAGGAATTATAGACCAGAGGCATGGAATTTTTAAATCTGGGCAAAAAAATAAGAGAACAGGTAATACTGAATTGTGATGCTTTGAATTAAATTATATTGAATTAAGTTTAATTGAATGATAAAACTAACTCATTTTAGAAGATTAAAAACATTAAAGCTTCTGAAGAGGTCCATGTGCCTGACTTCTTCACGATGGCGGGTATTTTTATGAAGTTCACATCATTCCCTACTAAATAATAACTTCAGGAGGCTACTTCATCATCATCACCCTCAAGTCTTCTCTGCAGGCGTTTTGGGGAATTGGCCTCTCAGTCCAGAGCACTTCTATTTTTAATAATTTCAGCAGCAGAAAATCTTAACACTTTGATCATTTAGCATTTTTTAGAAACAGTTGAGCGTCTTTGGTTCAATTCTTTAAATATTTGTTGAGCACCTACAGAAATCTGAAAACTAGTTTAATGGGCTTATAAAGTACACAAAGCTATAAAGAAATTCCCCTTTCTGATCCCAGGGAAGTGGGGAATGCAGACTGATCCTCAGGTAACTGTAATGCACCGTGATTCAAGGTTTGCGTATTGAGTCTTCTCTGCCAAGAGACTGGCCTAATTGCTTCATAGGAATCACAACCATGAGACTCATTAAAAACAAAAGCCTCTCATTCTTACCTGTACTCTAGTTAACAGGGTTGCTTTGGGATGAGTGAAGCAAGTCAGACATATATCTGTGATTTGAGAGAAAAGAAATTATATTTATTGAGCACATGATATGTGCCCAACACCATGCTCCTTTTATGGTCTTAATCCTGGGAAACCTTAGGAAATAAGTATTATTTTTTGTTTTACAGTCTCCGAGGGACAGCTTCCAGGACCTAATATAACTCACCCAAGTTCACTCTTTCGTAATAGATACCTCATTTAAGTAGAGGTCTGTCTGACTCCTAAGCCACCTACATGGCCACTCCTTTCTTACCATAAAGCAGAAATGGGACCAATCTACGCTTTGTGGCTTTTGTTCTTTATTTCTAGATTTGTCCTTCACTTGATTTTATTCTACTTTCATTAGGAGCCAGTTTATTGACTCTTTAAAAAAAAAAACCCTTTAGAATGTAATGCTAAAACCCTTTAAAAAAAAATACAGGATGGGATTGGTTAGGTCAGAACATCTTCAAAAAAGGGGGGAGAAAATATTAAATTCCAAAATGTGAAGTGCTAATCTTCCAAGGACAGAGGGCCCCAAGGAACCCAGATGGCACCTCTGTCCACCCAGCCTGAAGGGAACCTGCCAGGGAACCCACTGGGCTCACTCGTCTCCATGGTGATTCAGGTTTAAAACATACAAGAAACCTTGGAGACCACAGCCTTGAATGCTACATGGCAAAGGGTTGAGAAGCTGAGTAAGGAAAGGAGAAGGAAGGAAACAAGTCCAGTTTAGAAACAGGCACAATTCTCTAGGAAGACTTGCCAGGTGCTGCCCCCTATCGCCTTGGAGGTTCTCCTGCAGAGGCCTCTGGCAGAACCGAGAGGCAGCTTAACCCACCGTTGGGTTATCAACTACCCAAGATGCAGGCTTCACTTAACATGACGTTAGCCATATTTTTCTGAATAACAGTCAAACCAGAACCTTTATTACTTAACAGACAAAAATTAAATAAGACCTACACAAAGATATTCAGCCACACATCACAAACCCCTTCCTAGTGCTGCTATAGGTCAAGAGACATCAGTCTTCAGATTGGTTGTATTGTTGCCATTTTGAAGCATGTAGAGCTTAAAGCTGTGAACCGTCTACTAAGGTATCTATTGATCAACTGATTGATTGAATTCTGCATGTTCAATAAGAAGTTCGTGGCACAGGGGAAAGGCAAAAAAAAAAAAAAAAAAATCCTGGATCTACTTCTGTTTCTCAATTAAGACACAGCTCCCCAGCCAAGCACATGAAAGGTTGACTCAGAAATGTTCTTGATGTCGTGATATCCTATTGGAAGTCAAATACATGTCTGATCTCTAAACATTTTCTTTTACAAATTAGTCAAAGCTGGGCCTTTTGTAATCGTTAGCTTTGGGACTGGAAGGAGCACATTTCCTAATTGTTTCTCTCTGCCGTCGAGCTTTGCCAACCTGGTTAGTCCTGACACGTGCACATATGTGGATTGTGCCTTCATCAAAATCTGCTATTTTAAAAAGAGTTGGGAGAGAAGTTTATTTTTAACCTCTGAAGAAAGAATCACTAATGTGCGGTCACTGAGTCGTCACATTCTTGATGAATGCCTGTGATTGCATTAGGAAGACCTAGCCTATCATGAGGAATTTGCTGTCACTGGTCCTCTCCTGGAAATGTCAATTTCAGCCTTATGACTCTACCCCAGAGAGAAGCCAGGTTTCTGCGCAGACAGAGGGAGGTAAACTAAAGGCCCCTACTCATGGATCTTTTAAGCCAAGACACTTATTTTATAGCAAAGTAGCAAAGCGTGGCCAGGGACCACCTGGGTCAGAATCCTCTGAGCTGCCTGTTGACATTTAGGTTTTCCCACTCCCCTTACAGAATCTCAGGATAGGGGAAGAGTAGGTTCTGGGAGCTGCCTTTGAATACGCGTTTCTGGTGGTTCTTGCATATGACAAGCTTGGGAAACATCTGCTCTGGCCCATTTGCTCACTCAGGTTCGAAATGAGTAAACTCAACCCAGAGGGAAGACCTGACTGGCCCCAGTGCGCAAAGACCTACAACAAAGACCTGACCGGAACCCGTCGGGTTTCTGCACTTTGGTTCCTGATGGACACACATGGGGCTGCTTCTGACACAAAGTGGGAAGGTGGCACAAGGCAGGGCCCAGAGAGTGCTGAGGTTCTTGGTCTTGGTCCGCCAACCCCTAGGAGAGTGAGAGACTGGGTCTCTCTCCCAGACTTGAACCTCCAGCCAGCAGCTCCGAGTCCAGGCACAGTCAGTGGGGGAAAGTCACCCTGTGGCTCCAAGGCCTCCAGTTCCCTCCTTCATCCCGCAATGACCTAGTGCCTCAGTTGTTAGTGCCTAGACCGCAGTTGTTAATGCCTCCTGCAGGACGTAGGCCAGGAACTATTTCAGGGTCTGGCTTAGGCCATGGAAAGTTTCCTCAGCATTGCCAAAATGAGGGTTACCAGATGACTGTCACTAGTGTAATGTATATTTCCAAAGATTGCACTGTGTTTTTAACAGAATTTCTTTTGTGATCTTGATTTCCTTGGACTGTGAAGGCTTCACTCTCAGTTCCTAATGATGCAAATGAGGTGCTGTGCTGGTCAGAATCAGGGCAAGTCTTGCAGGCACCAACATCACTGAACTCAGGGACTTTGCCAGTGATGAGCTGGATTTGTTGCTAACTTAGAATTCAGCAGGGACAGGGTGAATGGGAGCCCCTGCTCCCACCTGCCTGCTCTAGCCTGAATTTGCTGGGTCACATTGAGCCTGTGACCTGAGTTATCTTGCCCCTGGCCCCTCATCTTCAAGATAAGGGGAAAAAACAGAAAAGGGGATTTGAAACAGAGCTTCGTGAAGCTCTAGGCTGCCATGGATGTGGGACTAAAGGCAGGAGGGAGACATAGAAAGGAAGGAAGTGCCAACCCCCCCCATCTTGTTTGTGAGGTCTATAGCTCTGCCTCTATGTTTTATGTATTTGTGTCCAGGTAAAACTTTGTTTGAAACAAATTTTAACAATTAATGGTTGACCACCGATGAACTAGGCACTTTATTCTGGTTTATTCTAGCTACTTTTGGAGTATCTTCCAAAAAAACAAAATCAAAACACACCTTTCTTCTCTACTCAACACCCCCTCCCCGCCTACCCAGATATCCTGACTTAGTAGGTGTAGGATGAGACTCCAAAGCATCAGGTAGCATGTGGCTGAGGAGCCCCCAGAGAGCCTGAGCTCTGATGTGCTTCCCCCCACCCAGGCATGCCCGGGAAGAACAACGTGGCATCTCTGCGCCAGGCATCCGGGCAGAACGGCACCAGCTTCCATGGCTGCATCCGGAACCTTTACATCAACAGTGAGCTGCAGGACTTCCGCAAGGTGCCCATGCAAACAGGCATTCTGCCTGGCTGTGAGCCATGCCATAAGAAGGTGTGTGCCCATGGCACGTGCCAGCCCAGCAGCCAGGCAAGCTTCACCTGCGAGTGCCAGGAAGGATGGACGGGGCCCCTCTGTGACCAGCAAACCAATGACCCCTGTCTTGGGAATAAGTAAGTTCGTGCTGCTTGGTGTTTGAACACACACCCTCAAAGCAAAACCCAAGAAAGGAAGAAAAACAGGCGGGTGGAAGGTGGGAAGGGTGGAGAGGGAGAGAGCAAGGGAAGGATAGAAAGAATTTAGCCCAGTAGCGCTCGGTCCTCACATTTCCTCAGTCATCCTCCGTTCTTATCTCACCTTCATGCGTTCTGACCTCTCCCAAACGCATCCCACGCCTGTGTCCTTCCTTCCCGTAGATGCGTGCATGGCACCTGCCTGCCCATCAATGCGTTCTCCTACAGCTGTAAGTGCCTGGAGGGCCATGGGGGTGTCCTCTGTGATGAAGAGGAAGCCCTGTTCAACCCCTGCCAGGCCATCAGGTGTAAGCACGGGAAGTGCAGGCTCTCGGGACTTGGGCAGCCCTACTGTGAATGCAGCAGCGGATACACGGGGGACAGCTGTGATCGAGGTAAGCCAGACTTGGCATCTCCCTCTTTGGGCCAAGCAAGAGGGGCCTCCCATCTTTGAAAAGAGCACAGCAGGGCAGGGTGGCTCACACCTGTAATCCTAGCACTCTGGAAGGCCCAGGTGGATGGATTGCTTGAGCTCAGGAGTTCAAGACCACCCTGAGCAAGAGTGAGACCCTATGTCTACTAAAAATAGAAAAAACTGACCAGTCATGGTGGTGGGCACCTGTAGTCCCGGCTACTTGGGAGGCTGAGACAAGAGGATCACTTAAGCCCAAGAGTCTGAGGTTGCTGTGAGCTGTGATGCTATAGCACGTTATCCAGGGTGACAAAGTGAGACTTTGGCTCAAAAAGAAAAGAGACAGAGAAAGGGTTAAAAAAAAAACGGAGAAGAATAGCAGAGAGAACAGAATATCAGGTCTCTGCACTACCTGCATTTGCTGCTGCTGAGTTATTGTCAAGTGTTATGAAGGCACCAGATGGGAACTGTCCTCAACCTCTGTGCAGGATTTGACAGCAGCCATGCGGTGTCTTCTCACAAGTCGATCTGTTGTGACATCCTCCTTTTTACCTGATGTACAAGCATATTTACCTTAGTTGCTTCTTACCTTTCCCTGCTGTTCTCATCCATGTGTATTTATCATTCATCTTCGGGCACAGAGAAGGTGGAGCTATTCATTCTGCTGTGGTCTTAGTATAAACTTACCTTTGACCTCAAGATTGACTGATTTATCACAGCAAGTTATGCAGGTGAGAGGGACAGAAACTGGCTGATTCTTAGGCCGCCCTCCCCCGGCCCCTTTATCTGCGTGGTCAGAGCCGGCCCTGCCTCCAGCCAGCACCGATTTTGCGTTATGCCTCACAGAGGCAGGATGAGAGGGGCGTGCTCGTGGAAGCTTTTAGCAGATGTCTCCTTTTTGAACCACATGCTTCACACTCGGGTAATTTATGAAGCTAGTGGAATGTTACTTGTATGAAGTAACAGATTGGATAATATTAAACTCCAGGTCCAGTAAATTAAATTGCACATGCTCTCTGAAACTGCTCCCGATGGTAAACAAAACCAGCTGTTAGTAGTGTAAAAACAGAAGATGTGTATTTTTTCCCCTTTTTGCATGGAAGGAAAAGACTTAAGAATCCAGTTTTCTTGTCAGTGCAAAAGTACCGTATTTATTGTCTACCTGTATAGCATTCACATTGCTGAAGATAAAGACCCAGAAGAAGAACCTTTTAAAGAATATCAGGCCATGGCACCAGCCAATAAAATGCAGTGTACGTTACAAAGAGCCAATAAAATGCAGTGTACGTTACAAAGAGGGAGCAAAGACACGCCCTCCTGAATTGAGCCCTGGCTTCGTGGTCATTCTGCGTGTCTTCCAGAGACCGCCCTTAAAATGCTTGTGCTTTTTGTTCTTTTCTAGAAATCTCCTGTCGAGGGGAACGGGTAAGAGATTATTACCAAAAGCAGCAGGGCTATGCCGCCTGTCAAACAACCAAGAAGGTCTCCCGATTGGAGTGCAAAGGTGGGTGTGTGGGAGGGCAGTGCTGTGGACCTCTGAGGAGCAAGCGGCGGAAATATGCTTTTGAATGCACTGACGGGTCCTCTTTCGTGGACGAAGTTGAGAAGGTGGTCAAGTGTGGCTGCACAAGGTGTGCGTCCTAAACGCACCCCTGGGCTGCTCCGTCTTTGGAAAATGTTGTCTACTTCTTGACAGTGTTGGACTAACGAATGCTTCATAGTGGAAATATTTGAAATATATTGTAAAATATAGAACAGACTTATTTTTATTATAAAAATAAAGACTTTTTTTTTCTGCATTTGGGGAAAAAAAAAAAAAAGAAAAGAAATGCTTGAACTAAAGCTTCCCCCACACTGGAGAAGTTTGAAAAATCTCCACCTGCAGGCGTTACAACCACGATGGGAACCATTGCCGCAGGGATCCATCCTTGTGACATGCTGAAGACAAACAAAAGCACATACGTAGACACCAGGGTCAGACGAGCTACTGTGCACTGATGGGAAACTGCCCAGAGCGTAGAGCCCATGTCCCCTCCTCCCCATCAGTGACGGTCACTAGGACACACCAAGCACACGCGTGTGAATGAGGATGTAGGCAGGGCAAAGGAACTCCAGAATTCACAGGTTGAACAAAGAGATGAGAGATATTTTGTCCAAAGTATAAAGTGTCTTAAAGATCTGGGTTCCATTCATGACTGGAAGTGAAAAATAAATTTTATCTTCTTTTCAATGTCAGCATGTCAGCACAAGCAGCACATGGAAGTGTTTATCTACCGTTTTCCAGTATTAATGTTTTTGTAATATAAATGATAAAGGAGATAATAAAGAACCAATAGATTATTAATAAATAAACTAGTAATAATATGAATTTTTCTGGTTTCTATGAGTTCTAAACAGCCCTATACAGTATTCAGTTTCCATGAGAAATATTTATTGTATCAAAGTACGTTGTACTTAACATTTTAGGCCAACCTTATGCTGTTTCTCAATGCTTTAATATATATTAATTTATAATTATCCTGATATTTTTGTACATTTTTTCAAAGTTAAAAATCAGGATTTTTTTTTTTTAATTTTGGCAATAGTACTAACATAGGAATTTATCTTGGGATAAATGTGGGTTGGTCTGTTTGTCAACCTTGACATCCGATCACTGGTGTCACTGACCTACTGGCCTTCAGGAAACCTGCAGAGAGTATTCAAAGTCCAATAGAGGAAAACAAAAACCTGTGTCTGAGATGGTCATTGTACAGAAAGAAGTGACCCCTCTTCAACTTGTCCTCACAGAGAAGAAATGGTGTGTAGCAGTTGACACTAGAAAGTAGACCTTTTACCGATTAATATTTCCTTGACCTTTTTTTGCCCTTTTATTGGGGGGTGGGGAGAAAAAGACTGTCATGTCAAGAACTGTGATTTTTTTCCAACAATAAAACTCCTTTATTGCCTTCATGTCCCCATGTGAACATGTTCTGCTGCTAAATTACAATGTAGAATTGATCATGATTTATAGTGAACTGTGCTCTTCCCTCATTAAAATCCCAGGGTTCCCTGTAAAGATGCAGATGTTTCTTCCCAAGAACTTTTTTTTAACAAAGAAAATTAGATGTACATGTATAATTCAGTGTGCTTCGTCTTTCTCCAGACTAATATCAGTTACCCTGCTGATGTTTGTAAATTAAACAGATATTTACTTCATTAACAGCTTGGTGGTTTTCTTAGAAATTGCAGGAGAGTTAGGCCCTGCCTTAAGAATTTGTTAATCAAAATGATACAGAAAGAACAAGAGAAGAAAATGTATACCTTTTTGTTGCCCAAAATGGGTTTGAGATTCACATATTGTTATATCTGGGGACTTTGGAATGGCCACATAAAAGAGGTAGCTATAAGAACACACTCTTTGCTAGAAGAAAGGACATATTTAATTACTTTATAAAAGTTATAAAGTGAAGTCTAAGGTGAAATGTTTTTGGTTGTATTCTTGTCTGTTTCTTTTCCCCACAAATGGAACCAGATGGAAAAAAACAAAAGAAAGAGTGCCTTTCACCACACTCAGGCCAGGGATGATGGCATCAGGCATGCCACGTATTACAGAGCCACGAGGCTGGCTGGGTTCAGTATTAATACCCACCATAGGATTTTGTTTCCTTGTGAGAAAAATATGCACTCAGGCACAAACCCTCTGTCTCATGGATATGGACATCCAAATCACTCATTCTTATCTAAAATGTCTTTGTTTGCATTATATGAATCTTATATTACCAATGTAAAACATTAATTTATTCCTATTGGTTGCTTCTTTTATTCCCAAGGGCTTTAAATAATTCATTAAACAAACATCTGTGAAGATGACGTGGCTTAGATTTGTATTTCTAGGACTGTGTTATCTGTATAATTACTATTTTTTCAGGGGTGCTTATTATATGCCAGGTGCTATGTGAAGAACTTTATATAAGATATTTCATCCATCTCCATAAAATGCTGGGATTGTACTGACTCCTCCCCCATTTTACACATGCATGTAGGGCTCCTAGGCAGAGGAGATGGACCACACCTCAATCAGGCACTTCAGACTACATGGTCACTAACTAAGACCACAGCTTAGCAACTACTGCCTCTATTAGGGAGTTCTTAAGCCTTGGTGGCTTATTTCTATAGCCCGATAATCCTTTTCTATTGATTACATAGATATAAGTAACCTGGATTAGAGACTTTAAATTTTTGTAAGGAAAACAAAACTGTGAAGTCTTAGTAGCTTCCAGACTCTTCCTGCTTATTAAGAAGCTTGGTAGCTTCTTTCTTCTTCCTGCTTATTAAGACCCACAATAAAATTACAGTTGCCTGGTATTTTGGCTGATTTAGCAAGTTTCTTATGGGATCATTTGCCTTGTAATGGGACTATATTCTTCACAGGAGCCAGTCTTGAAAATCTAGTACCCAAATTACTAGCAAACAAGGCCAATTAAAGGCAGTTATTGATGTTATAAAAGGCTTTTTATCTGTAATGCCTCAACCATAGGATTCCTTTAAATAGGAAACTCTTCTACAGCATATCCAACAGAATTCAGACCATTAAACCAAAACAATTCTGCATATTCCAGAATCAAAGCCACTACATGGAATTTTGTACACTTGTAATCTGAAAAGGTAAAGTGATTAAACATCAGTAATGCTATTTACATTAAATTCTCACACAAGTGAAGCATTGTTAGGAAAGAGAATTTAACATGTTGGATTTAAGGCATGTTTATTGAATAACAGCCATCTCCATCTTTAGAGTTTGTCTTCACCACAGATTTCCTGAAATTATTTCTAAGCAGTGGAGACTAGCCCCCATTGTAAAACTGCTCTGAGGATTTTTGTGTTTGGCCTGATTTGCTTTGTCAGCAGCAAATCCTTCTGGAGAAATGATTAGAAGACTGTTAGAATCGATTCAGGACGTAAGGCTCTTGAGCCTTATGGTGTCATCTACCTCATGGAATGACCATTATTTCAAAAATAATACATTTTTTAAAAGCTATAGACAACATGTGAAGCTTCACACAAGGCTTTATATTAAGTGTCTAAAGCTACGTGAACTACAGAAGCTACCATCATTCTCAATCCTTTGTATTCAAAAGCTATTTAACAACTCTTTTTTTTTTTTTTCCAGTTTTTGGCTGGGGCTGGGTTTGAACCCGCCACCTCTGGTATATGGGGCTGGTGCCCTACTCACTGAGCCACAGGTACCACCCTAACAACTCTTTTATCTCTCATTTCATGCGAGAAACTATACTAAATGTTTGTTATACAGTTTCAGATGAAATAGTGCTTATATTTGATGCAGTTGCAATTGCAGTTGAAGTTAAAGTGTGTAAAAGATATTATGCAAAGGATGAAACTAATACATAATTTTAGTAGCGATAAGCACCCTGAAGGAAATTGTGGGGTGCTAAAAAAATCTACAGCAGATGGACCTGGTATAGACGTATTGGGAGGCTCCAGACACCTTTGTGAGAGAATAGCAGTAGCAGAGTCTTGAATGCTCAAGTGGGGTCTGAGATGGAGCCATATGGAAGTTTGTATGGAGAAGGGGCTGGGGGGTGCATGCAGAGAACATGGTCTGTATGGTCCTGCAGTGGGAAAGAATTTTTACATAGTCAATCATTGTGGCTGGGGGGAGGCATACATTTGTGTTTTGTGTGGAACATGACAGGGGCCATTGTCAAGCTTTCTTAACTCAGTTCATACACTCCATGTTTTTTCTTTTCAGTGTGTTTGCAGGAAGCGTTCAAACTGTCAACAAAAAAGGATGTGTTTTAAAATAGCAACTAGTTAGCTGTGCTTAATGCACTTCCTTTCAGCTTCCAAATGAAATACCTCTGAAGACACAGAAATTATGAGTACTTGAAATAACACTGGGAACTAGGAACACTATTTCCAGAATTTCAGAGGAATTTTTATGAACTGAAGGCTGATAAAGCTGGATTGAAGGAACAATAATCCATGCATTGAAACTCATGTGTATTTCCCCCTCTCTGTTTACCAAGGTCAGAGACTAAGAAAATGAGTCAGCTGGAAACCTAGGAGAAAATATCTGTGCATTAAAAGTGCCAAATAAAATCTAACCTTTAGTTTCAGTGTAATGCCTGCAATGCCTTATAGGATCACAGCTGTGGATGTGGGAAGCCCCAGCATTCTGCCCTCAACCAATCCTTCATGCTAGAGTGGAAACAATATATTCTTCTAGATCAGCGGTTCTCAACCTCTGGGTCGCCACCCTTTTAGTGGTTGAATGACCCTTTCACAAGGGTCAGCTAAATACATCCTGCATATCAGATATTTACATTACGATTCATAACAGTAGCAAAATTACAGTTATGAAGTAGCAACAAAAATAATTTTATGGCTGGAGGGACCACAACAAGAGGAACTATATTAAAGGGTTGCTGCGTTAGGAAGGTTGAGAACCACTGCTCCAGATCATGTCGAAGTATCCTTAATGAACTACCACTATAGGTTAAAATTCAAATTCTTTAGAATGGCATTCCAGATTTCTCATGAAGTGACCTTCTCAAATGTCTCTTTAGTATGTGCTCTTAGATTGACAAATATTAGGACAAGTATTTTAACACAAATTCTGTGTGAAGTCCCTGAATTGTGGATATAAGATTCATCCACATAGAGGTGTTCGCTGAAGTCAGGAAAATGGACAAGCTAATTTAGAGACAAAATAAAATGAACTTCACCAGAAGACTCCTACGCCATGTTAGATGATACATCTCTGAAAGGAAGTAGCCTCTGAATAAAGAAAGAGAAAAGAGCAGTTTTAATAGAAATAATAGCTGGATAGTCATGGGTTAATAATAGACTTTACTCTTAATAAGTCTGATAGCAAAAGGAGAGAGATTGGCCCCTGGAAAAGTAAATGAGGTCACAGGTTTGTTGTTCAGTAAGTCAGTGTGGATTGGTTTATCGCCATAGTCACAGCATGTGAAGGTATGGGACAAACACTTGAGGTGTTCAGGAGAGAGGACTGACATCCATGCTGGAAGATAAAGATCCAACTCGGTCATCAGTTCCACAAGAATGTTGACTAGCAGAGGTAAAAAGTGGAACCCAGTTACAGTGGAGCTTAGGACAGACAGTGCCTGAGAGTAAGAGGCCACAAAATCACCGAATGAAAGAGTTAATATATGTGCAAGAATTAATTTCCAAGTGGACTTCTCTGTTCCCTTCCTCTTCCTCCCACAAAGGGGAAATAGCAGCACTCACAAGGACTGATTATGTCTAGAGGTATAAAATTCAGCAGAGTGGAGGCATTGCCATCACGCATTTGGAATTGGCTTGGTCTTTTTGTCAATAAGTGGGTGGCTGAACTTGGATTCAAGAGAATCAAAAATAAAGACAATCATACACAGACACACACAAAACCAGGGAGTAGGATAAACAACCACAGAGACAATTTTCTAGAAAAAACTGCTGTCATTAATCTTGCTCTCCCTTTCTGAAGTAGCTAGGATTATTTTCACTGTTTTTTCACATGGAACATTGCAGGGAGATTAAGTGACTTGCGCAAGGTCACACAATCCAGGTCTCCAGACTCTTAACTATAATGCAGTATTGATTTTACTGGAATTGAATGGCAGACTATGAATGGCCCTATGAGATAATCACAGAAAGGAGTATGTCTCAAGGTAAGTTATTTTGGTTTAATGAAAAATGCCCATGAGTAGGACTCACTTTCTCAAGAAAAACATATTGAAACCTTAATAAATACACCCCTCCTGGTAAGGGAAAATAAATAGTACTTTTAACTCAAATTTTCTTCTAGAAACTAAAAATGGAAGGAGCAGTGCAATGAGTTTTACACGGTTGCTTCAGTATTTCTGGTCATCCGGCTGGTGAGCTGTGCCTTGATAGAGCGGGCTGGCCAGGAGTAATTGAATCTTCTTGCTAAGATAGTCACAAGGACAGGATAGAAAATGCCCTCGTCCAGTTCTATCAGTTGCAAAGTCACATCCTTGGGCTTATTCCAGGTCACAAGACAGTCTTCTAAGGAGAAAAAAAATAGAAAAAACATAAAGAAAAAAACGAGAGAGAAACTCCTATTTGAATGAACCTGTCTGATAACATCTCTTAACCACAATCTCAGAGGCCTTTGTTATCTAAGAAAGGAAAAAGATGCACATCTGGGAATTGCCTGATCTTACAGTTACTTGATCCTGCTTGGTCTCTGCTTGCAATATTACCATTCAATTACCTCTCCCACCAGCTCTTACTTTCAATTACATCTCCACATTGATTTTTTTTCTTCCTATTATTCCTACACTACCCACAATTCTTCTCTTCTGATGCTTGTCAACTCCTTTTTGGACCTTCGAATGAGCAGGAACACATTTCTGAATGACACACACATGACCCTGTTTGATTAGGAAATAAATCTCTCATCATTTGGCAAAAAAAAAAAAAAGGCAGTCCAACAGCTCAGAGATCCCTATATCTCTATCCTCATTTAGCATTATTTTCCTTCCCCACCCCATTTCTTGTAAATGCGTCCATATTTTAGAAAAATAATACATACTTGTGTAAGTAGAAAAGATAGTCTCCCGAAGACAGCCTCTCAAAAGACAAGTAATTGTATAATTCAAGATTGTAATAAGTTCTGAGGTCTATTGCAAAAGAAAAGTCCTAACAGGATGGGCTTTGTTCAGTGTGGAGGTTTGACCCGAGACCTGACAAAGGACAACACCCTCAACCAAGAAGAAAGAGCATTTCAGGCAGAGAAAGGCTCAGCCTGCAGAGCCCTGTCATGAGAGCCGTGAGCTGGGCCAGCAGCACAGGGAGGCTGAGGCACAGGTGGGGGTGTGGGGGGACAGTGGGCTGAGCCGGCGTCACAGAAGGGAGCTGGGGCCAGTTCACCCAGGCCTTTGTGGGTGAAGGCACTTAACATTTTTTCAAAACCAAATATGAGTTTTGGTTATTGCATATTTTTAAAAAGAGTGATTTAATTTTAACTCAAAGTGTCATCACTCCCTCATATACTCCTATTTTATGAGAAAACGTCAAAGGCATCCTCTTTCTTTCTTGGCCGAGCTCCTCCTTCCCTCCTCAATACTCGAGCCCCTCCCCCTTCTCCCATTTTCAACAATTCTGTCCTTCCTTTCCCCTCCCCCCAGGAGAATCCTGTTTTCTCTCCTTGGTAACTATAATTCTGTGATGAATCCATACGTTCTCACTGCTCCTCTAGAAGGATATGAAGATGATGGCAGGATGAAGTTTTTCATTCTTTCTGGAGAAAATAGGGAACCAGTCCCAGGTCTTTGTGTTCCCTCTTCCTCTAGAGACACCTCGTTAGTACCACGTGGAAGGTTATTAACCCCAATAATGTGAGAAATTTGCTCTCCTTTTCTTCTCCTAGCTCAGACATTACCTGCCTCCGGAGTCATGACCAGCATAATTTGTCTAAAAAGTTTAACATCCTGGAGCAAAAGTCTGCAGTTTTTTTCTGGAAATAATGAAATAATAAATATCAACTCTGCCATGCTTAAAATGCAAATGATAACCATAGAAAATATATAAATGAATAAAAGGCTATATTCCAATTCAACTTTATTTATGAACCCTGAAATTTATATTTCAGATATTGTCATTGTCATGTAGCGTGAATTCTTCTTCTTCTTTTCATTCTTTCAAACATTCTTAGCTGAGCGTCCAAATAGAAGCAAACAGCAAGCCTTAGGCCCATTAGCCGACCCCTGTGCTAAATAATTGAGATTCAAAATAAATAAGCTGTCGTGTTCTGTCTGGAAGAGCTAATAGTCATGCTGGAGATGTGCACATGTTATCAAACAAATGCTCCATAATTCAGTAAATGCCTTAACTGCAGCGTGAGACAAGGACAGTGGAGAAGCAAAGAGAGAATTCTCTTCACTTCTATGGAAACTCCAGGTCAGTGCAACTTCTTACATCACAGTCCTGGGATAACATGACGTCTGGTATAGGACTGGTGCTCTGCAAATGTTAACTGAATAAATTAATGTTTAATTAATCTGTCAATTAATAACAAAACTCAAGGACCCTTTCTAAAGCAATTAAGTAAACATAAATGAATACACTGGGACACTAGTCATCAAGTAATTGCTGGTTTGGGAAGAGAGACAGATATTTAGAGAATTAATAACAGCATGATATGATTTGTATAAATAAAATAATTTGCAATAGCAGAGAGAAGGGGGTGGTATAGTCAATTGGATCCAAGGGGGTTAAGAAAGGATTCCAGGGAAGGTGGTATTTAGTCTGGCAAAAATGATGAGAAAAGATGATCTAAGTGTTTATTCCATTGTGATGCTCAGAAGACAGCAGGTTATAGGCAGCTGAAGGAAATAAACCAGCATGAGTGTGATCAACAGAAACGAGGCAATTGAATTAAACTCATTGATCACAGACTTACATATACACACACACACATACATCCATAGATAGGAATTTATCAGACATAGAAAATGAGAAAGTGTATTGAAAATACGTTTAGAAATAGGAGGAAATTAAAACATGAGCCAGGAATAAGACCAGGTAAGTTTAAAATAGAATGAAAGAAATACAAAAAGAATAATGGTTGGACTTAAGCACCAGTGACTCAAATAGCCTATAGATACAACTGCAAAGAGAATTAATGGACCAGAAAATAGATTTGAAGCAATTATCAATAATGCAGGAGAGAGACAAAGAGATGGAAATATGTTTGAAAAGAGGTAATGATAAATGAATGATAGGGAAGAAACCCTAGCATACATCTATTTAAATTTCCAGGAAAACTAAAAAAGACAGATGGACCTGGAGAGAGCAAATATTAAAAGAGATGATGGTTAAGAATTTTCCAGAATAAATTAGAAGCATAATTCTTATGATTAAAAAAAACACAACAAAACCCCAGGCTATATAAATAAGCATTCACTTTGTAATTACAATCAAACTGCAAAACACCAAAAACATAAGATCCCAAAAGCAGCCAACCAGAGCAAAAGATTTCCTACAACATTGTAATTATTCTCAGTTTTACTGACAACAGACTTCTCAGTGATTACAATGGACCTTAAAAGACAGTGGCAGTGATAGTGGGAGACAGGGAGTGCAATGCTAATAAGCTCGGGGTAGTGTGTTGGCCCAGTACAAAACTGGGCATCATTACTGCATGTATGTTGCACCAGTGTTACAAGAATTGAATTGAGTTATATAAGGAAAACACTTAGCACAATGCCAAGTAATTAGTACTCAAGAAATGTTTGCTATTATTAGCTATGAGTGTGTCTAATAGCAGAAAGGACAAAGAAGTTGAACAAACAATGTCTTCAAATTGAAGTCTGTCTCCTATTAGCTGAGTGATCTTGTCTATGTTCTTAGCCTCTCTGATCCCCATTCCCTCGTCTGCAAAGCAATGCTCATGGTCTACCTCATATTAAGGTAATGCATATGTAACTCAGCTGTGTCAAGATGCAAACCAATGCTCTGTAACCATCACATCTCATGGCTCCACTTGCTTCCTCTTTAAAAGTGCTATTAATTTCTTTAAATTCATCTGGAAAAAAAAATAGCAAAAGCCCCCCACTTCACAGGAATCATTCACTTCTTCTATTTAGTCATTCAGCACTCCCTTGCTGAGCACAGACTTTGTTCCAGGCACTGTGCTGAGTTCCAGATAAACAGATATGATCCAGTAGACTGACAGCCTGTGGGCTGGGAAGGGTTAAATGAATGAAGGCAGGTGGAGGAACTTGTGCCCTGACGTGAATAGAAGGCCCACGTTCTAGGCGGAACCAGCCACATCCTTCCTACCCTGCCCTCTGGGTAGCATGGTGTCTCGTACCAGCAGAAAAAATGATGAGCGTCACACAGACCTCTCAGGATTTGGGAAAAGTTTTGCCCAGTGATTAGGAGGGAATATCTAGATATAGGTGGGTAAGTTCAAATTTTGGATTCTTCATTTACTAACAATGTGACTTCACTAACTTCGCTGTCCAAACCCAGAACCTAAGAAGGGATTTGGATGCAAGCCTTTTATTTAGGAGCTGATCCCTTGAAGCGTATGAGGGAATAGGAAAGTTAGAGGGAGGATGAACAGTTCTGCTCTGCATCTCTGGACAGCACAGAGGGCAGAGCTGACCCAGCTCCCCTGGACCCTTGGCAGCAATCTATTACAGGAGGGAGACAGAAGCTTCTGTGTCCTTGAAGCTGTGGTCCCCAACACCAGGGCTGCAGGCCGGCACTGGCCCTTGACCTAGGAACTGGGCCCCACAACAAGAGGTGAGTGATTAAAGCTTTGTCTGTATTTACAGCTGCTCCCTATTGCGGCCATCACTACCTGAGCTCCGCCTCCTATGAGATCAGAGCAGCCTTAGATTCTCATAGGAGCACAAGCCCTGCTATAAACTGCATCGGAGGGCTAGAGTTTCTACACTCCTTATGAGGATCTACTGCTGATGATGCCAGGTGGAGCTGAGGCGGCTGCAAATCCAGGTGATCGTTAGCAGAGAGATTTGACTGCACGGAGACCTTAATAAGTCACCTGCTTGCAGACGCGTATCAAAGCCATCTCCCCTCCCCATTGGTGGAAAATTGTCTTCCACGAAACCAGTCTCTAGTGCCAAAAAGGTAGGGGACCTCTGCTTTGTGTCATGGTATTTGGGGTTCCTCTGTGACAGCACCTTTCGTTCTGTGGGGGGTGAGATAGTAAATGTCACAATGTGAGGGAAATGCTTAGCACAATGCCTGGCATCTATCTGGTGAAGTTCTGGTAAATAATTGTTATTAGTACCGTTCGCTAAGGTGTGATCTTGTCAGTGTGACCTGGACCCCTTAAACTCGTAGTGGGGGGAGAAATGGAACTCCAAATGCAATTATAGCTGTTGCTATAAGAATTACGGAAACTGGGTTCTGAATAGACCAAGGCGCCAAATGTGCTTCCCGTATGATAATGACAAGGCCCGCCATTAGTGAGGGCCTATGTTGTGTGAGTTCCTGCTAGGAGGCTCACTTACGTTATTTTATTCATTCTTACGGCATTCTTATGGTATGAGTACTGATGTCTACATTTTACCAGTGAAACAGAGACCGTAAAGATAATAGCTTGTTAATCTTGAAAGCAATCATCATTTGGCAGAAAAAGAAAAGGAACCTTATGTCCATCAAGATTCTCACTGAATGCTCCAAAAGGGAGCATTTGGAAACGGAACTGACTTTTAAGAAGCTAGGATAAATGACCAAGGTGCAGGAAGTTTCTGAGTCATCTGAGGGAATGTTAAGTAACATGCAACATTTTAATTCCACTTTGTCTGACTCCTCCACAGCTCACTCTTAAGGGATTCTAATCATTAATCACCCAAAGACTTTGTGTCTTCACCCAGGCTGCTTTTACTGGGGAAGTGATATATCTTGAATTTTAAAGGCACAGTAAAGATCTCCAAACAAGCCCAGGGTACTGAATTTTGGCATTATCCATCCGATCAACATTTCTAGACTTTCAGGACAATAGTAATTTTCTCTCCCGGGTGGTGACTTTATATAAATATTCATGCAAACATAACAAGAGCTTTTTCAGAGAACGTTTCTGCAGAATTCCTTCACAGACTGTATTTTCATTCAAGAGAGATCCTGGGGGGGCATGAAGTAAATTCCCTGATATTCAGAAGTAAGGATATATGTTTTCAGGAAGAACAAAATCACACCACACCGGTAGATTCCCAGCTAATCCTCCCCTCTCCCCAGCCGCCATCCACTATCCCCTTCCTCTCCTCCTCCTCTCTCTGGCCCTGGACCAGCCCAGGGACAAGGAGAACAGCTCCCAGAGGGAGTGATCACTCCAGGCTGTATGGTTCTCAGCTTTTCAAAACAAGGGATGTGAAAAAGGAGAAAAGCTGTACTGTCAGGTGGAGAGAACGCAGAGGAGTCCAGGGGCCCCTCTAGGACCTCTCAGGGCCAGCTTCACAGCAGGGGACACGTATAAGACTTTTTCTTTGACTGAACTTTAGACTCTAAGCTTTGTTCTTGCTGGGCCTGGCCGGTGATGCACTGAGCCCAGTTGTAGCAAAGAATCCTGCTAAAGCAATTTATAGAGACAGCCAAGTAAGTTCCTCTTCCCTTAGTTGATCTCCAATCAAGTC
>NW_003852464.1:3268318-3274371 GCF_000181295.1 Otolemur garnettii
CTCTCCTAGCTGGGTTTTCAAAGGACTTGAGGAAATAAACTGAACTTGCTTGCTTTTTGTTAGTAACCTTCTATTATCCTTAAGCAAGGATAACAGAGACAGGCTCGGATGTCCTTACTGGTTAGAACGGATAAGACAGCTGCCACTCCTGAGTCAAAAAGCTTGTCCTGGCACCTGTGGCTCAAAGGCGTAGGGTGCCAGTCCCATATGCCAGAGGTGGCGGGTTCAAACCCGGCCCAGCCAAAAAAAAAAAAAAAGCTTGTCCTGCAGCCCAGGGAGGAAACCAAGGGAGCATGCCCGTGAAAGCCCAAGGTCGACCAGGGGAAGCTATGTTTTAACTATGGAGGAGGACTGGTATTTAGGTGATGCTGAGACTTTGGGGGGATGCTCATAACATATGAAGTGAAAACCCTTAGTGTTCACCACAACCCCAGCCCTAACCCTCAGAAACCAAAATCAAGTAAGGGGAAACACTATTACAAATAGTGTGTCACTTCTCAGCAGCTCCCCCGTGTTCTACTTCCCATCACGATGTTTAATGTACAATATCATCTCTGCTTTGAAAGATGTTACCGGGGTGCCCACAGATGAGACTGGGAGCAGAGAGGTTCAGGGCAGGTTTGTTGTAAGGGAGTGGTGACCTGCCTGGGCAGGGCAAAGGTGGCATCTGTGTGAGGTGGGGGACAGTTAGCGACCCCTTTTATGTGAGGCCATAGAGTTGGGCAAATTCCACAGCTTGCTGGGAGGGCTTTGGTGGGTTAGGGTTCTTTGATGCAAATTTCTTCCTTGGGGTGGGGCTAACTAGGTCTTTTGTGTTCTTTGTTTCAGGAGGAGAGGGGGAGGGAGGAAGGGTTCCCATAACGCTGAGTTACACCCTTCTAGAATAGGGTGACCAGGCGTCCCGCTTCTTAACAATTTGTCCCGTGTCCCGTGGCGTTTTAAAACAGTCCTGATTTTTGGGAAGAATGCACGAACGGGCGGGAGAACAGGAAGGGAATATACGGTTTTCGGCTGCCATGTGGCTATTTCGCCAGAATATGAGTTTTATATTATTTTTGTTAATTTTATAATGTTAAACTATAATAATAACAAATAATTGTTGAGAAGTGATTATGGAGAACTGCTTATCAAAGTTTGCATTGTTGTCAGGCCCTGCCGTGCCCCCGCCACACCCCCCGGCCATGTTCTCCCGCCTTACAAATGTTAAAATCTGGTCACCCTATTCTAGAAGGATAAAAGGAGTAGGGGTATGTTTCATGGGTACTTCTGACGTGTGTGCTGGCTGAGACATTGAGCTCAGTGCTTCATATGGAGTTGACTTTTAACAGTCTGGGATAAAGGCAAGGAGGCGGCAATGATGGACTGATTAGAGCACACGAAGAAGGGTCCACGTGTTTGGGGACCTGGATAGGAGATCCCAGCAGGTGCTTAGTTGTTAATGCTGGTCCGAAGTTCTCACCCTGTGGCCAAGCCCCTGACTTCCTGCACTTGGTGAGGACAGCCTGCCTTTTTCTTTCTTTCCTGTCTCTTTTGTAGAACCTTGTTATGTATGGAGGAAACTTCTGCTTACAGAAATACAAAAATGATAGTTATCACTTCATGCCTATATGAGTGCTGAATTGATTAGGTCATGTGATACTTGAGATTCACTTCAAGCCCCCACTGCTACCTGTGCTGGCCTCGGTACTTTAGGGGCTTTTATTATAAGGCTCTGGATTTACAGGTGACATGTGTTTGCAAGGAGAAGCCTAGACCATATCTGGTGAGTGCAGAGAATGTACCCCAGAGTTTCCCCCACCCACTGTTACAGGGCTCTGCCCCCGTGTAGGTCTCCTTCCCTGACATTTTTGGCAGGTTCTAAAAAGGAGCACAGTTCTCTTTACTTCCACCAACGATCCCCTTTCAAGGGGCTGCAAAATTGTGGTTTTTATCTTTGCGTCTGCTCTCAGCCCATAATGGCTGATGGTGAGAGGCTGCAGCTGTGGAGACCTGCCTCTATAACCAGTGAGCCCACTCCATGCATCAAAGCGCTCTAACAACATGCAGAGGATGGATGGGGAGGAAGGTCCTGTCTCCCCCATCCCTTCTCTTACTCTTTCACTCATCCACTCACACATTTATTATTCATTTGCTGCAGCCCTACTATGTACTGTGCAAACATGCACACTATGTGGTTACAAAGTCCAGCATGAAACAAATGCACAATCATTGTGTTTGTGTTGATGACAGAACCCATAAGATACTAAACCAGCATATTTCAAATGCTCAGTAGCCACATGTGGCTTATAGCTATCACAGTAGATAACACAGATAAAGAACATTTCCATCATTCCAGAAACTTCCATGGGACAGTGCTGCAGTAGATACTGTAAGAACCATGGAAAACAACTCCATGTAAGTGTAGAGGGTACCTAGAATCTGAACAGGTGGAGGAGCTTTATGCTAATTTAGCAAGAATGTTGTTGCCATGGTTCCTTGGGGGAGACAGCTTTGTGTTGAATGACAAACATCCTGCTACAATCTGATGAAGGACATTTTAGGCTGATAGCTATGTCAAAGCTCTCAGGCAAGAGCTGCAGAATTAGAGGAACAGAAGGTAGGCAGAATAAGGCTGAAAGGAAGATGGTAAAACTGCATTTGCTTGTGACATTAAGAGTAGAAACCAAGTTTTGCTTCCTTTTTTTTTTTTTTTCTAGAAGGGATCACTTTGGAAAACCCTCTTGTCATGCACATATAAATCAGGGGTCTATTCTCTCACTTTATGGTATCCCTGCAATTTGATAAGGAACCCTTAAGACAAATACTGCAAACTAAAATGTTAATTAGACATGTGAAAAGGCTGAGAAGTCAGACAGGGACAGTAGAGGTTATGGTTAGGGTGGGTTTTTCTATTCTCAGGGATTTGTGATTAAGATATTTCTAGGATTTTTCTCCAGAGGTTTTGCACAGGGATTTAAGGGCTTTGCCCCTGGAAAGGTTCCATGGGGAGGGGCCTCTAATTTGAATGAGGCTGTAGACCAGATTTCAGAGATAGAGCTGGCCCAATAGGGAACCAAACTGTGAGATGGAACTTGGCTGAGAAATGTTCAAGAAATGAGTCCAACAGCCAATTTACAGCTTCTGTGTTGTGATTCCCTTACTCTAAAGTCTTCAGTGATATACAGCATGAGGTGTAGGCCAGCACTATCTCCATGAATAAAGTGTAAGGTGAAGCAAGCTAAGAAAAGCTAAAGCATCATGGGATGAAGTAAAGATATCACCAGAAGTAATCAGAAACAAATAGGGGGTACACAATTAGTAAGAAAATGCAAATTCTCCTAGGGACAGGCTGGAATCCTGGGAAGAAACTAGAATTTCTAAAAATAACCAGAGACCTGAGAAGACTAGGCAACTTGAGCATACTTGAGTTATATAATAATCATCACTACCATTACAGTAACTAATGGAACAACTACTAGATCTCAGGCACCATATTTACATGCATTATCTCATTTAGTCTTCCTAATAACCTCATGGGATAAATTTTATCAATTTTATAACTTATAAAAGGAAATTGGCCTCTATTAAAAAATAGCCTCATAGTCTAGAGGCTTTCCTAAATAGAAGTCAGTTTCTCACTCAGATAAGACAAAAAAAGGGGTGTTCTTCAGCATCATGGAGTTCTCCACTAAGTGAACAATGAAATACCCAGGCACCTTCCACATTGTGGCTCCTTTGCCTTCTTCAGGACTGTGGCGAAAACATGTGTTTCCCTGAAGAAAGAGGGAAAAACACAGAGCTTTGTCCAGGTAGAGCTTTATGGAACATACTATTGGTTAGAACTCAGTCACTTGGTCACAATCTACCTTTGAAGAAAGCTTAGAAAATAAGACTAGCTCTGAGAAAAAGAGGAAATGAGTTTGAGAAACAGCTAGTCTCTGCCATATTAGACAAATTATCCTGATGGCTGTTCTAGGATTGTCAGAGGAGGGATTTAATGTGACATTTTTTGTTTGTTTGTTGCTAGAGTCAACATGACACTCTTTATGCACATGGGGTTTAGAATTTGGGGGTGTTAGATTTATCCTCCTTGATTTGTTGACTTATAAGCCTTGATTTCTAAAGTGAACATGAGGTACAGGTAGGTTACAAAATGACATCTCCAAAAATAAGTGAACAGAGAATGCTCTGGAATCAAGCAAATCTGGTTTTCCTCATCTATAAAATGTAGAAAAAATGTGAGCTTTACTATGTAATTATTAGAAATTATTAATACATGTAAAGTCCCCCACAATATGCCTGGTACATGGCACAAGATCAACAAATAATAATTCTTTTCTTGTGATTCTCCTAATAAGATAAACAATACAGTGAGGTAAAATGAGGTTTGACTTAAGAGAGAAGGTCAAAGTATTTAATACATGACTATCCTAAGGTCTTAAAAAATGGTAAAGAGGCTGACACATTAAATTCTGAACAATCAAGTGACCCTAACAGTGGGAAATATCATAGCCCATGGAAAGATATCACAAAATGGAAAGATATCAGTTTTCTGGAGAAACCCAGAATTTCCTGACACTAATGCGTAAGGGAAATTTTATAAGGGAGACAATGGTTTAGGAAGTGGGTCACTTTCACAACCAAAGTGACCTCAAATGAGTAACAAATTTTCTAGAAACAACTCTTGTTGTAATTTCCCTCAGGAGCACATTACCAAAACCAAATTTGGATTAAAATCCTAATTCTATAAGGGTCAACCAAATAAAGTCCAAATAAGAACTCTATCATTATTTAACTTGATCCATGGACAACATTCAAAAATCCACAGGAATGAATGTGCTTCCTGTGGATTCCTGTGCTTCCCCAAGAGGGAGTGCAAATACCCCAGATGTATGCAAAATAATCCAGAGAGCAAGAAGAGAAAATATGTGTGTCTTTGGGGATTTTGTGTGTGTTTGTTTCACAATGTTCATATTTTCCTAATACTACATGCATATAATTTTTTAAAAATAAATGTATCCACATGGGTCAATATGCTAGGTAATTTATTTAGCTTATATATTCAAAACTCTTCAGAATTTCCAAAATGTGGAAGCAATGCAAGTGTTCATCCATAGATATGTGGATATATGTGGTATATACATAGAATGTAATATTATCAATCTCAAATAGGAATGAAATTACGATCTATGCTTCACCATGGATGAACCTATGCTAAGGGAAATAAGCCAGACACAAAGGACAAATATTGTAGAATTCTACTTATATGAGGTACCTAGGAGAGTCCAATTCATGTGGACAGAAAATAGAATAGAGGCTACCCAGGGCTGGTGAGAGGGGAAATGGGAGTTCTTTAATGAGTTCAGAGTTTCCAAAAGTTGAAATGTGGTGGAGGTGGATAAAAGTGATGGTATTTAATGTATTTAATGCCACTGAACTGTACACCGAAAAAGGGTTTAAATGTTATATTTTACGTTGTGCATATTATAGCATAATTAAGAAGCTAAAAAAACTTTTTAAGTGATCTCTGCTTTAGTTAGCTGTTCATGAATATTGTATTTATTTTTTGTCCCAGTTGAACTTTCAATAAGAATTGAAGAGCAAACTACTAAGATATGTGCCCCGACCAGAGCAAGGATTCATTTTTTAATTTTTTTGTTGCTTTTGGGAGCAGAGGAGTAAGCGGAAAGGGCACCCGTATTTGAGCAAAATAGACCCATGTTCAAATACCAACATAGAATGGTTATGTCGTCCCAGCTCTATTTTCTTCAGCGGGTCGATGACACTTTATGTTAATATATGTAGTGCCCTAACCTGGGAGCTTGAAACATAGTAGCTGCTCAGGGTAGGGGCTTTACCTTACCTTAAAGGCTCAGCTATCTTGTCCCAGTGGCTGGGCTTCCAATTATGTTCAAATCCCTAATGTTTATGTTGTAGAAAATTTGCACCATGTGAAAATTAAACACACAAATAAGGAAGAATTCAATTCCTTTCCTCACCCTGGAGTGAAATTCCCTAAATTAATGGAAGGAATGTGGATTGGACAGTAGTTGCCTGAATGCACCAGGGCTCTA
>NW_003852464.1:3274477-3274692 GCF_000181295.1 Otolemur garnettii
ATGCTGCTGTCTTCCCTGAAGGAAAGATTCTAAACCCAACCAGAGCAGGGAGACCATCTTCATTCAATGATTTGATTCCTACATTGGAACCATCTCCCTTTGCTGGTTTCCTCCTGGATCATAAACCTAAACCAACCTCTTGTTTTTCCAGAATTCTTGGTCAACTAAGTTGGCCCCTGACCGCACAGACATCTGCTCCTTGTGGTCCGCACAGC
>NW_003852464.1:3275006-3276133 GCF_000181295.1 Otolemur garnettii
TTCCTTTACAAATCTCTCCCCAAATGTTCCGCTTTGCCTTGTATGATGATTGTGGCTCAACTCTGCCCATCTGGACTCTGGACAGATTTCCATCTTCTTGACTTTTCAAGTTTATTTTCCTCTGCTCTTCTGCAACTTTTCTTTTGCTTAACATCGCACAGAGACACTTATTTTTAAAATCTTCTAAATAACTCCTTGCCCCTTTCTGTTGGGACAGGCATTACAAAATACATTCAATATGAAATAAGAATTAAACTTAATGGCTCATTAGCTCTTTTGGCATTGGTTCCATAGAGCTTCACTTGTTGGAAATCTACTGGGCATTCAAGTCGAATCCAGGGCCAGACCACAATGATTCAGTGAAATCTCTCCATTTTGCAGAAATACCCAAACGTTGGAAGAAGAGGATCACTTTTTCTTCAAAGTAGCAATATCAACTCTTATGGGAAAGGATTCACAATCTGGATTCTCAATCCCTGATAGTCTAGCAAGGTAATCAATAAATATCCAGAAGCTATTTGAAAAGGACTTCAGATCCAAGTCCCTGTTAGGAGCTGAGAAATGCTGACAAAAATTTACCCCCCTCTATCTAGACTTGGTTCCATATCTACCAAAGAGGGACACAAATGTCTATGTCCCAGGACTGTAGCAAAGATTAATAATAATATGAAGATGGTGTCTAGAGCCTTGACTAGCATAGAAGAGGTGCTTACTAAAGAATTATGATTATTTTCCATCTTTCAGGAAGGTTTAATTTATTTTCCTGTGATGAGTCTGTACTTTATTTCCTTTTGACTGAGAATTTATGAGCTTAGTGTCCTGACACTGGTTAGCTGACCAAGAGCTATGATCAGCAGTTATAGATGTCTGTACTTGAAATTGAGAAAATAAATTATTTCAGGGTGTGCGACAGACCTAATCTTTCACCCAGCGGTGAAAGATTACAGAAAGGCGCAATGGCAAGTGGGTGTTTCTGGGGCTCCCTGTGTGGCCACCAGCAAGCCTGTGAACTGACCTGTGATTTTGGCTCATCGTGTAGAAATGAGGATAATAGATTTGCCTTCCCCAGGGTTACTGTGATGACCAATGTTGACATAATGTGTAAAATTGCAAGCACTGGGCTGAGA
>NW_003852464.1:3276691-3281735 GCF_000181295.1 Otolemur garnettii
CATTTTTCACTTTTTCCCCTTCCATGGATATCACTAACTGTTAGAATGGACTTTGTCCTAGCTGGGTTCATCCTGGCCTCCTCAGCTGACCACCACCTTGCCTCTTGTGCTCATGGGCTCCCAAATCCTCATGAGGCTTGTTTTCACGTCTATCAGCGTCTAAAATCTCTTTTTCCTGCCCTTCCAAGAAAAGTGCTTCTAAGAGCTGGGGGAGGAGCCTGCCAGGGAAAAGCCTCTGAATTATCCCGGCTGAATTTGGCATTTGCTTCAAACTTTGATCTCAGATGCAGTGAAGTGTCAGGCAGACCAAAGTCATTTTAGATATAGACCTGCATAAGCAAAGTGGAGGGGTCTCATGGTTAATTGATTAAAACGTTCCAAAGAAGGTGTGAGATCAAAGGCTGCTCCCTGGTTTTATGTTTCTCTGGGGTCCCACAGGCCATGTGGGTGACACAAGTGACCTTGGGCATGAGAGTATTGAAGGCTAGTGTTTGTTTATTTTATTCCACAACACAATTTGTGTCTCCCAGGGCTGCCTTGGGAACAGGTTGTATTGCGTACTCCCCATGGCCCTCATCTGTGTGTAGGGGGGCCTCGGCTGGAGCAGAAGCTGTGAGCAGGAGGGCATGACCCTCACACTGCAGCCAGAGCCTCTTCCTGCCAAACCCCAAGGAAACAGACTCCATTATATTACTGGAAGGCAAATACCACAATTTTTTCCTCTCTCTCTCTTTTTTTTTTTTTGTTCTTATTTCCCGTAAGAGTTAAGAAAAGGTTCACAAAATGCAGGATCAGTCCCTGGAATCAAGACAGAAAGGAGGTTAGAAAATGTGTCATTGCCTCCAACTGTCCCGATAACGGGAGCAGGAATCTGCTGGGCAAACGTTTTTATAAAGAGCCTCCAGTTACTGGAAACTCAGCCAAGAAGGGAAAAGTGAGGGTCAGAGATGTGCTATCTAGAGAAGCATCATAAACTATCTTGGGTGACACGGACCATTAGCAATGGACTCACGGCCACTATTTATCAAGCAGCTGCTATCAGAGGGCACTAGCTAGAGCTAAGTGAAGCACACCTCTGCAAGGTCTCATTAATCCTGCTTCATAATGGACATAATCTATGCCAAAGAATAGAAATGACTCCCTTCACATGACACAGCTTGAGCTGGGGTGGCTCAGAAGTCCACACCTCCTCAGTCTCACCCTGTGATGGGCCCAACTGTGACCACCCAAAATTCACGTGCCAGAGATCTAACCCACAGTACCTCAGAAAGTGATTTCATTTAGAGAAGGGGGCTTTGAAGAGGATATTAAGTTAAAACGAAGTATTAGATTACATAAACCCAAGATAACTGGCAAATTTCTCTTTTAAGAAGAGAAAATGTGGAGGCAGACTATTACAGAGAGAAGCTCGTATGAAGATGCAGAGATGAGACACCACATGCACGCCAAGGAGAGGCCTTGGAAGACACCAACCTGCTGACACCTTGATCTTGAACTTCTGGCCTCCAGACATTAGAGAAAAGAAATGTCTGCTGCTTAAGCTACCCCGTCGTAGTATTTTGTTGCAGCAGCCCTAGTAAACGAATGCACACCCCTAAGCTGTGTTTGATTTCCCATAGAAACAGCCCAGGGAGGCAGGTAATTAAGAAATGGCCTCCCTACTTGCTAGCTATGAGATACGCATGCAGTTATCAAAGAGTTCTGAGGGTTGATTTATTTATTTATTGAGTGGGGGAGGTTCTGGGGGATGCTTGTATACATTTTCTGCTGAAATAATATTCATCTTGAATGAGGAAGGTCCAATCAAAGTGTGAAACATAGACTGAAAATTTTGCACCTTTTGAGAAGCCTTCTATAACCCCAAGTATCCAGAATGACTGAGACAAAGCCCTCTATTGCCCCCTGAGTACCTGATGGGCATCTTCGTCACAGCACTTAGCATCCTGCTCTGTAGTTCCTCACTCTCTGTAGCCTACCCTGTAAGTAACTTGAGATCTTCTTGAATCCTCCTTTTTCAACTTGGTGTTCTCAGGACCAAGCAAAAATCTTCATTAAAGCGTTAATGAATCAATAAAAATGAACGGGCAGACAGACACACCTGTATGAAGACACACTTCACCATGATTATCAGATGGGGTACTACTGTCCTGCCAGCTCAATGAAGATGAGATTCTTAGAGTTAGGAACAGAAACTCAAAGATTCAGGTCATTAAAAAATCATATGGGTTTTTGAGCTTGTTGGAAGAAATGCCAACCCAGGCACTTAACACCCAGAGGGAAAGAAAAAGAAGGCCCTCAAAAGATTCAGGCAGGAAGAAGCTAGGATGGAGGAGGCCAGGCAGGGTGGCTGCCAAAGGCCCTGGTTCAAAGTGGACAGGACATGGCTGAGGGGGTCTGATCATGGGTAGAGGGCTAGGCTGACTCCAAAGCCTGTGCTAAAATCCACTGCCCGTCCCACCTTCTGTGGGCTGTAATGTTAGAGAGTTTTAAGTACTTTACACTTTTCCCTTTCCTTTTATTATTTTCATTTACCTTCTTTCTCCATCTTTTTCTCTCTTTTTCTCTCTTTTTCTACCTCCAATGTTGTCTTGATTATTATATTCCTTAGAACTTAGAGAACACAGTGTTGAAAATGCTAGCCTACTTCACTTGTGCTGAGATTCACCATGGACAGCAGCTGTGCTGATGGCAAGCCTGGCATTTCATACAAGGGGCCCACTCATCTCATGGGAGGAGAGCTGTGAGGCATCCCCCAAAGCAGAAGACCCTGGCTTGGTTTTCAGCAGCCACAACCAAATTTGTTTCTCTTGGCCAAAGAGTAGAGTTCTGTGTTTTGTCTTGGTAAAAGGTGACTCTGTTCACCTGTGTGAATCTTGGAGATCATAACAATAAGTTCTGCATAGCTGTTTCAGGAAGGAGTGGGGTGTTTGGCTAAGGAAGAGCTATTGCTGGATACATGAATAAGATTAGGACATAGCTTCTCAGACCCTTTTCCTTCTGACCCAGCTCTCTTTCCTTCATCTGGGACATTTAGACTATGATGTCCACTATGACAGTCTGTGCTTTCTTCTTTATAATCTCAGAACCTTTCAAGGAAGGGTATGCAGAGTTTTGCAGTGCCTCTTATGCACTGTCCCCAACCCATTGCCTGTGGTGTGTTTCTGTTACCATAAAGGCAATTTAGAGATGCTCTCCCATTGAGGAGGGGCCATGGGTACCATCCACCCATTCTCCATCTATCCAGCCATCAGTAGATGTTCATCACACAGATTCTCTGTTGGCTTTGTTGGGCACCATGCTAAGGACAGGGTGACACAACAGAGTAAAGCTCTGGCAGGTCCAGATCCAAATTAGCAAACAAGACTGTGATGGAGACCTGACATTCTAAGCAGCAATGCAAGGGTTCAATGGAGGTACCATATCACAAATGTAAGTCTCTAGAAGAAGGTTTTGATTCTGTGCCAAAAAAAAAAATGGCATCAACAAAATAAGAAATAAAACATTTCATGATAGGGTTAAGCTGGATGCTGCAGCTTAAAGGTGTATCTGTACAGATGAGCACAAGGAGCATTTTTAGCAGCAATAATAGTGTGAATAAGGGATAGAGTGGACATAGTGAGTAAGGAAAACCAGCAAGAGATAATTCTGTCAAGAAAGGAGGATGCTCAGATGGGGGAGTTGTTGCAGTCTGGTTGGGCTGCTGTGTCAAAATACCATAACCTGGGTAGCCTATAAATGATCGCTTATAAAGGACTTCCCACAGTTCTAGAGGCTGGGAAGTCCAAGATTAATATGCTCATATCTAGTAAATGTCTACATTTTTGTTCATAAGTGGTGCCTAACTGCTATGTCCTTACTCAGTAGACGGGGGAAAGGGTCTCTAGGTCTTTAATAAGGGCACTAATCCCATTCTGGAGGGCCCCACTCTCGTGACCTAATCACCTCCCAAAGGCTTCACCTCCTACACCATCGCACTGGAGGTAGGGATTTCAATACATGAATTCTAGGGGGACACAAACCAAGCAGGAGTGGAGGAAGATGAAGTAAAAATGTGAGTTCCTGGTGAGGTCCGGATTTCTGGCTTGTAAACGGCCACCTTCTCACTGTGTGCTCACATGGCTTTTCCAAAGCTTGGACATGGTGGGGGTGGGGACAGAGGCAAAAAGTTATCCCTTGTCTTCTCCATCTCACGAGAGCACTTGTCCCATCCTGAGGGTCTCACTCTCATGACCTTGTCTCAACTTATTTATCCCCCTAAATTCTCACCCCTAAATATCCTTACATTGAGGAATAGGCTCCATTGTATGAATTTGGCGGTGGGGGGGGGGGCTCAAACATTCAGCCCTTAACAGCTGCTAACGCTGAAGGGAATTTTATCTTCCACATCCACACAGTGTAATGCAGTGAAAACTTCTATGGACTGTTACCTATGGATATCTTGCCATATGTGTTAGATTTTCTAAAATAAAGCACACAGAATGATATTTCCCTTTTCGTAACTTTTTCACTTCTGTTTTATTCTGGAGGTAGCAAGTGGTAGACGCACGAGAGACCTCTTGTCGTGGAAAATGCAGGACTTGTTTGTCTGTAAGACTCGTTATCCTAGAAAGAGAGAAAGCTGGAACACAGCAGAATACATCACAAGGAAACCAGAGGAAAGACATGTCTGGCAGGTGGAGACTACTCATACCAGCTTCTATCTAGATTGGTTTCCTAGGGCAATTGTTCAGCTCTCACTAGATTGTGCCCTCAAGGATAAAGCCTTGAACAGAATGTTTTAACAAGTGGTTAAAACTCTGCATATTGAAACCTGTTAAGTCATTGCTTCTTCCCAACTGAGAGAGACTGGGAGGCAGCCCTGCTGTCAGGAGCTGGCTGGTGAATTCCTCCGGGCTGCTCTCACAGCTCCCAGACCTATCCATCATTTTAGCAAGCACCCTCGGAGGGGGCCTTGGGTAATCTACATGCTACAGATAAATTATGACGCCTCTCATGATGTTATCATCCTTTCAGCTCACGGATTCAAACACTTTCTGGAAGAAGA
>NW_003852464.1:3281911-3295608 GCF_000181295.1 Otolemur garnettii
TAGCGACAGGAAAACCTGGTCCACTGACAGTTAACTGTTTACCCCACCTGGAAAAGATAAAAGTTTCTGGGTATTTTAGTCTTATTCTATTTAAGGATAAATTCTCTCCTGTAGTTTTGCCTGGATATTTAGTTTCTAAAAGGAGAAAGCTTAAGGGAAGCAAAACGTCTCTTCCTCTATTCCAATAAAGCTGTAACATATTCGCCCTCAGATTTAACCTCATTTTATCTTGAGTAGTTCAGGCCTTGAAGCCTGTTCTGTGGACAGGCCAGTTGACAGAACAGGTGTTTTCCACCCCTCAAGCCTTTCTCGTAAGTTTCATATGATTTCTGTGGGTGGTTTGCCCTACCAATATTTTTGGGTCCTAGACCACAAATCTAAGGTGAGTATAATAGGCAAAATAATGCCTCCTGCTCTAATATATCTATGTCATTAATTCCTGGAACCTGTCCATGTGTTATGTACATGGCAAGGGTGGATTAATGTGGCCGATAGAATTAATTTTGCTAATCAGCTGCCCCTGAGATTGGGCAGATTATCCAGGATTATCCAGATGGGCTCAGTGTCATGGCAAGTGTCCTAATAAGTAGGAAAGGAAGCAGGATTGTCTATTTACAGTAACGTGATGTGAGAAAGGGCTGACTGGCCATTGCTAGTTTTGAAGAAAGCAAGGCAGCCATAAGCCAAGGAAAGTGAAAAATCCTTAGAAGCCGACAAAGGCAAGAAAATGGATTTTTCCTGCAGGGCCTCCAGATTAAGAACACAGCCCGTCCAAGAGAAACCCAGAGAGACGCGTTTCAGACTTTTGGCCTCCAGAACCGCAAGATAACACACTTGAATTGTGTTAAGCGCATAGGTTTGTGGTAACTTGGTAAAGCAGAAATAGGAGACAA
This sequence comes from Otolemur garnettii, assembly GCF_000181295.1. Lineage (NCBI taxonomy): Eukaryota > Metazoa > Chordata > Mammalia > Primates > Galagidae > Otolemur > Otolemur garnettii. The sequence continues at coordinate 3,282,805 of NW_003852464.1, forward strand.
ATAAGAGGAGATAGAGTATCTCAGTTATCTGCTGTTTTGAACAACCAGATCTGTCTTAGTCTGTTTGTGCTGCTACAGCGAAACACCGCAGACCGGGTAACTCATAAAGAGCGGAATCTTTGTCTCACAGCTCCGGAGGTTGAGGAGTCTGAGGTTAAAGGGCTGGTAGGTTTGGGGTCTGATGAGGACTGCACTCTGGGCCGTAGTGCTGCGTCCTCTGAGGGGGAGGGAGGCTGTGTGCTCATATGGAGAAAGTAAGATCTGCTTTTGTATGAGGGTCTTAATCCCATTCACCAGGCAGGAACCCTCATGGCCAAGTCCTCCTGAAGGCCCCCTATCTGAATACTACAATATTGGCAACACGTGAATTTTGGAAGGCACACATTCAACCCCTACCAAGTCTTGAACTGGCTCAGAACGCACTCAATAAATAAACGTCAGGTGAATGAATGATTTGTGTCCAAACTTCTTCTCACGTTCAAAGTCCCTGATGGCTCCAATGTGCCCTGTGTTCCTGGTCCCTCTCCGCAGACTCTTCTCCTTCTCCCTCCACTGGCACAACACTTGATGACCAGCACCCCTTGAGCTCCAATGACCTGAGCTGTTCCCCTTGAGAGCTCAGCCCCTGCATCCAGACTTCAAAAGAATGCATCAATGCCCTTCTTCCTTCCCTGGCCTCCCTGCTGTTACTCTTCAAGCCTCCTGAAGTATCTGGGGCTTGCAGGGACATCACATCTCCCACCTCCATGTTTCGACTCCCCCACTCCATGCAGTGTGCTAGGTTTGCCTTTTTGTAGGTGGTGGGAATGTCCTGGTTCTCTTGGTCCAGGTGTCAAACTTGCACTTGTCCTTCGACAATTTTATCATTTAGCATTCTCAGAAGACTTCTCTGAGCGCTGAGCTAAGTTTACTTAAATCTTCCTGCAGGCTCTGCTTTTACACTTTCTTACTCTGTGGTTAATGTACTTACTACCCACTGTATAACTTTGTTTCCTTTTTTCTCTTCCCTTTCATTTTAGACTTTACAATCTCATATCCAGAAACCATATCTATTCCTGCAGGCTTCCCGTCGCTGTGTCATGAAAATAGAGGGTTTGGGGATTTTTATCTTTGAAATTTTAAAGAAAGAAGATATTTACATCTATGTTAGGGAAAGCAAAACAAATTTGCACTGAGTAGAGAAGAAACTTCTGTCACAGGGCCCTGCCATATAGGAAGGCCAACCCACTAGCTTTATTTTTTTTTTTTTAATTTCAGAGTGTTAGAGGCCACACAATTTTTATTTACACATACGTAGGCCCTTCATCCAATTTTATTTTTGTGTATTTTTTTTCACTAAGGTGAATCATTAATACCTTGTTAGAAAAAAAAATTGTCTTAAGTATGTGGAGTTGTGAGGTTAGGACACTAAGTATTAGGGCACTAAGTAGCAAACACTCAGTGTTTGGTGTTCAGTTCAGGTTAGATGTTTTATGTGATTAAGATTTTACGGTGTGCACTCTCACTCTCTGGGAAAAAGTAAAGTAAGAGGCTAAAGCTAAAGGATGCCTAAAGCTAATAAGTTGCAGTTCATGGAATCAGTTAAAGTTATTGGCAATTTGGTGGATTTTGAGGAAAACTCTACCTCTGTAACTTTCTCCCTTCTCATATCTGTAGAAATCTCTTCAAAAAAGAACATAGGTTAAGAGGAAGTGGCTAAGGTGAAGTTTATATAACTGAGTCATCCGACTGGATGATTATTTTGGCTGTCTTCATGATTGATTTCTCTGTGTCATTCAGAATTAGTCAAGAGAAAACACAGGTAATCAGATCAGCTGAGCCAAATCTGCTCCAACGACCACGTGTGACATGGCTAAGGAGTTCTTTTCTTCACGTGCCATGTCCACTGTTCATCAACCAAAAAGGGAATTGATGAGTTTCCTCAGGGATGTGTGTTTCAGTGGGGAGAGGGGAACTGAGGTTTCATCGCATTAGACTCTAAAGGGAATGGCAATTATGCAGTTTGCAAATGGTTAATATCACAGAGCCTGTTTTCAGGAGACTGTGGGTCCATAGTGTTAAACCAGAGTTCATGACTGCATTATGTCCAATAAGGTAAATGTTACCAGGGATTTTAATTATTTTTATGAGTAGCTCTTTTTTAGAGGAAAGGAATCCATGACTCACAAAAAAAAAAAAAAAAGAAAGAAAGAAAATATTCTTACTAATATCATTCAAAAGAAATTTTGAATTAAAGGAGTTTGCAAAGATATAACTCTTGGCAGAGAGGTACTAGTGTTTTCAGATTCAGCAAATAAAAGTACAGGACATCCAGTTAAACTTGAATTTCAGATAAACCACAATTTTGTAGTATAAATATGTACCGCATAATTCATGGGTCATACATTTAAAAAAAAAAAAAAACCTATGTGGTTTATCTGATATTTAAATGTACTTGGTTATTTCCATGTTATCTGGCAAACTTCACAGGTGCCCACGGGGACACGATACCTTTAATGTCTTTCGACAACTGCAATTTTAGCAGCAACTATGTGAAACCAACTAAATGTCCTTTTAATGACCATCTTTAATTATTTGATTAGAGGAGTTATAATGTAAAGGATGATGAATAAGGGTGACGGCTCCAATGCGTTTAGCAAAAAGTTAGTAAGGATAGTTTGGAAAAAGGATGACACTAAGTAATGACTCTGGGAATTGTGCCAGAAAAATTTATAACGGTTGCACACTCCTTTGCACCCCACTTGATATATTAGATGGGATTACTGCCATACACAGAGAAGAAAAATATACCTTGTGCAAATTTTGGTGGGGAAGATAGAGGAAACTTGTCCAAGGAAATGTGGGAGTAGAGGAAGAAGCTGGGGGTTGGAGTTCATCAGAATAGCAATTACCCAAGTGAATCCATTTTTTTTCCCCTGGAAAATTTTGATAATTGAAGTCCAGGAGGAAACCACCTGCCTCATCCAAAATGACCTTCAAAATGCAAATACCCCAGTGATTTATGTCATTTTTAAACTCTGTATCTCCAGTTAATGACTATTCTTTGGATTGTTTGGGGGTGGGGGGAACAGCTGGTTCTTATAATTATTATTAAGGGATTTGGATCGATAAAAAGAAGACATCCTGTTCTTTTAAGCATCTTTTATGCTCCTGCATATACACAGAAGACCCCGTCCAGCCTCCCCCAGCCCTATAGCTATCATATCACTATCCTACTTTTAATCGTAGGCTCTGTTATATAATTCTAAAAATTCCCAAAGAGCTAAATATTTAGCCAGTCATCCAGACATTCTTTCCACAGGATTCCAAATATCATTTGGTTAAAAAAGACCTGGGTTCTTGGCCATGATTGAGCAAGCTATATCTTTTTTCATCAAGAATTCTTGACCTCTGGGCGGTGCCTGTGGCTCAAAGGAGTAGGGTGCCGGCCCCATATGCTGGAGGTGGTGGGTTCAAACCCAGCCCCAGCCAAAAAAAAAAAGAATTTTTGACCTCATGGAGACACATAAATAAAGTCATAGGACCAAAAGGTGCCTTAAAATATTATAGCAAGGGAGAAATCACTTGCTTTTAAACCAGTTAGTGTTCAAAGCACGGTTTCTTAAAAACAATGCCATTAACATATGGGATGAGATAATTCTTTGTTGTGAGGCAGTTTTGAGCTTAGTGAGGGTAAGTAACAGAGTGACAGGATGGGGCTGGGACAGGGCAGCTCCTCAAGGCACAGACAACCTGTTATTTATCTTAATTATCACAAAATTGTCATTAACTGAATGAATATAATTATACATTAGATATGATGGTATTTTTTTTTTTTTTGTCCTGAATCCTCTTGTTTAATTTCAAGCTCAAGTTTAAACTATTGGGTTAAAATTGAATACAAATGTCCTGGAAAGTAAACAATGATCCCTGAACTATTTCATTGCCCACACCTCATACGACTGTAGCATTACTAACTTTTTCAGCTTGGGCGCTTCTGATTTACGTGTGTGTGTGTACTTTCTCCACATTTAATCTTATTTAATAAATATTAACTAGGTGCCCATTAAGTGCAAAGCTCTGCATCAGATGCTACATGAGATGTAAAAGAATTAAAACTAGTCCCTGAAGGACTCAGAATATTGATTCCTATGTGTGCCATCTGGCACTTATCACTATTTTTAAAAGGTCTTTTGTTTTTATTATTTATTGAGGTCTCTTGAATCCTACTCCTTTCTGTTTTGAAAGATATTAGCAATGCATGTCTACCCCGTCCTCTGTCTCCTGCTTTTCTCCTTTGTGAACAGAATAAAATAGATTCCTCCTGGAAGTAGTTCTTTGGTAGTAATTGTATCAAGAGAGAAATTAACTCTTTCAGACTCCCGGACTGCCATTGCTAAATGTTCTGTGAAACTCTTTTCTAATTACTGGAGAGACTTGGCACTCACAAACAGTATCCGGTGTGTGTGTGTATTTATTTTCTTCTTTGTTATCCCCCCAAAGAGCGGGAGTTCATCACTCTGAAAAGAAAGAAGGCTCAGGGGTGCTTATTCAATAACTAAGAAGAGGATGAAGGTCTAGGCTGGGGGATACTTTGAAAGTTTGGCTGCCTACATAGCCTGACTATGCGCTGCCCTCTGAAAGCATGCAGGTAAAGGATAAAGGCATCAGAGGCTGTGATGACGAGGGCTGTTCATGGCAATCTTCCCTAGTCCATCTCCAAAAACAATGCCAGATGCTTTTATGTATCTATTTTTTTTTATTAAATCATCACTGTGTACATTAATGCAGTCATGGGGTACGAAAGGTTTTATATGCAATTTGAAATGTTTTCATCAAACTGGTCAACATACATAGCCTTCACGGCATTTTCTTAGTTATTGTGTTAAGACATTTATAGTCTACACCTAGTAAGTTTCACATGTGCCCTTGTAAAATGCACCGTAGGTGTGATCCCACCAATCACCCTCCCTCCACCCATTCTCCCCCTCCCATCCCCTCCGTCTCCTCTTTCTACTTCTTCTTGAGCTATAACTGGGTTATAGCTTTCATAAAAGCTATAGATTGGTTTCGTAGTAAGACTGAGCACGTTGTTTAACCCACTACCTCGCCTCTTTCCCTTTGAAGAAGCATTCTATTAAGCATTAATATTTTCATCTCCTGTTCCCTAAACGCAAGCCCTACAAGTACTGTGGCCAGCATGAGTGGTTTTTAATACTTCCTAGCCTATGTTTTTAGGGAGGAATAACCTATACAGTTCTTTGGATTGCTTTATTTTTGTTGTTACCAAGATCTTCTCCGTTTAAAAATGAACCCGATCATTTGAAGTGCAGAATTTCGTGTATGAAGATATTTTTTTCAAAAGACAGTAGCACCATATTATTCACGAGTCACATTATTCCTAGCCATAACCGTACCCTGTAATCAGACCATCACGGAAAGACCATCACAGACCACACATTGCATGTTTTAGATGGGTTAGAAAAATCAACCATTAAATAGAATCCAAAGAGATTATGTTTAATTTAATCTGTGAAGAAATTTAAATAGTGGGTCTTTACTTTGAAGTAAAAGGCTCTAGCAGAAAGGCTTTCTCTCCTGGCAATCACAAAGGCTACTGGTGTTCTTAGGAACAAGGGTTAAGAAAATGCAAAGGGCTCTCTATGTGGTCGCAAACAGTATTTCAAGAAGCTGTATTGTAGTTATTCCTCTCTGCTTGTTTTTGGGTCAAGATAAACATTCTCAGTCAATGCTAATTGCATTTAGCTTTTTGTACATGTTTCAATTTTGATCCTATTTTCTGCTTTTAACGGTACAAGTATGCAACAATAAAGAAAATACTTTTAGTAGAAATTGAATTATAAAATGTGTCCAACTCTGTATTTTTTTAAAAAAAATCTCTATCTTGTTCCACGTCTCTGGTAAAGTGCTTTTTTATTTTTCCTCCCTGCAATTTGCCCACTGACAATAGGAAACATTGGCTGGGGGGGGGGTGGAGGGGAGACTGGAAAAGGGATGGTTTCCCACTGCCATCTAGTGGCAAAAAGTTAAAATGTGACCCCAGAGTTTTAGATCTTTACCGTCTAACGTACTAGAGAAATAAATGTTGGTCCATGTTTTATCTGCCCATTAAAAATTTTTGGTTCTTTTAAAATTTGAAAAAAATTCTAACAGCTGATAAATACATTAAGCTTATGTTTATTTTAATTCCATTACTCATATCTCAACAGTAATAAGAGAGTTAAAATAAGCCCTGTGGGGCAGGAAAAGGAAACGAGAATTGATGAGTATTAGATTATCTTCCCAGTGGAGGTAGCTAACCAAGAAGGTGTCGTCCTATTTTCATATGACCTTAGCTATGAAATAAATGGACGTCACTGATGGCGCAACCTCAGCAATTCACAGTAACTCTGTTCTTTAGAACTATTCAACTTATTCCCAGAAATGATCTCTTTCTCCAAACCAGTATAAAAACCAAAGCCCAAAGCCAGTCAAGGCCTCTCAGCAGTGAACAAGCATTTTAGAGAATCTTAAATGGAAAGTCAGCTGTTGGTATCACAACTTAGGCTTTTTACAGAGCTTTGATGTTGCTATTCAAGTCTGCCCTATTGGACAACTGGAATTTCCTCCAGAGCATGAATAAAGCAGGTGCATTATTGTCCAGAGAAACATAACCAACGAGGGATGTGAGTTTATACGGAGAGAGAGGGAGAAAGAGAGAGAGACAATAAGGAATTGGCTTATGTGATTATGGAATCTGGCGAGTCCTGAATTTACAGGGTAGAAACCCAGAGGAGAGCAGGTGCTACATTTCAAACCTGAAGGTTGTCACCTTTAAAATGCCAGCTTGCTTAAAAGCAGGCAGGTGATTCTTTTGTTCTGATTAGGCCTGGAATGCAGTCTACGGATTTAAAAGTAAACCCTATCCAAAACTACACAGAAATATGAAGAATATTATTTAACCAAATATCTAGGCACCATAGTCCAGCCATGTTGATACATCAAATGAACCATGGAATAAAGTGAAGTGTGCAGAAAAAAAAATTGAAGAATTTGAGAGAATTGGGGGAAAGTTTTAATATCTGTTTGTCATTCACCTGAGTAAGACGATTGCTTTATGTCATAGGTTCTAAGTAGCATCTTTATTTACCAATAACTCGTCAAACACCACTAGGTCTGCTGGATTATCTCATGTGAGTGGTGTAGTGGCCTGGACAGACCCTGTTGCTCTGAACGCCACTCGAAATTAGTAGTTTGGTGGGGCCCTTGGTAAAAGGGCTGAAATAACACACTCAAATCTTATATATGTTGCCTCCAAAATCAAAGAAGCCCACTAAGTCCTGTGTCTCTTTTCTGGTAGTCAGAGGGGCCCAAAGCAGCTGTTCATCCTTCCCCTTAGAAGGGATGTCTCCACATGCCCCACACCACTAGACCCTAGACATTTTATTGAGGTCAAGTCCACTGAATTTTTATGAGATTTATCACCTATATTCTGACATGCAAATTGTCTTATCAATAAGTCTAGCATGGATACTATTTCTTGCACTGAGGTCCAGTTAGCATAACATCATCCATGTAAATGACTAGAATAATTTGTTGTGGAAGAAAACGCCTACCTAGGTCTCGGTAGACTAAATTATGATATACCCCCGCTGGCGGATACACTTCTGAGATAGGGCAATAAAGGGGTACTGCTGCCTCTGGCAACTGAACTCGATCTGCTTCAGGTCGTCTTCACTAACAGGTATTGAGCAAAAAGCATTTGCCAGATCAATTATTGCATACCAGGTACCAAGGGGTGTGTTCGTTTGCTCAAACAGTGAAACCACGTCTGGTACGATAGCTGCAATTGGAGTCACGACCTGGTTACGTTTATGAAAATCCACTGCCATTCTCCAAGATTTATCTGTTTTCTACACTGGTCCAATAGGTGAGTGGAGTAGAACTGTGATGGGAACCACCACCACTGCGTCCTGTCGGTGCTCGTTGGGGGCCCTCATCTCTGATATACTTCCAGGCATGTGGTGATGCTCTTGGTTTACTATTTTCCTAAAGACTGTTCTAACCTCCCACGTGGCCTGTTCTACTATAATTACCCTCACTTCACAGGCCAGGGGATGACTGTAGAAATTCTGCCAGTTTCTATTTTAATTATGCATCCCAGAAATAATCACAGTCTGGGCTCAAGGACTCCATGGAACCATAGTGGGGCATTTCTGAGCTAAAATGCCACCGTTCACCTGACTTCCCTAAGTCCTGACTCCACAGGGTGGACCACGGTACCATTTTGGTCCCCAGGAGCCAGTATCTGTTCAGAGCCAGTGACCAGTAGGACCCGAAAGGGATGATTATTTCCTTTCCCTCTTTGCAGTCACCCTGGTGAGAGTACACAGGTCTCTTTGGGCAAAACTTGGAGAAAGATTAACAGTTTAAATTTTTGACAGCGTCCAAGGGTCCCTCCTTATGGAGACTCAAACTCCCCATCATTCAAAGGATTCTGAGCATTAGGAAGGTTGAGAACCACGGATCTAGAAATTCATTGAGGGTGCTACTACTTTCTTGACTTTGGGGATTCACCTTAGGCTTCTGCTTACACTACTTGTGAACTCTTCTGCTTAAACAAATCAAATAAGATTTTAGTGGACGGCCCATCTGTTTCTTTGCCAGCATACCAGTGTGCCACAGCATACCGGGTGAAAATCACTGCTCTACATGTTTGTGAGAAATATGGTCACCTCTGGAAGTGACAAAGGCTCTCACACATAGGTGAAGAGAACCTGGGGACCTCAGTGTCATAACTTAGAGCTCTAGCATGGAATACAGTCCCACTAATACCTTGATGTCAGCCAGACGAGACCCAGGCTGGACTTCCAGAACTGAAGGATAGTAAATTTACATTACATTAAGCCATTAAGCAGGGTAATTTTTTAGAGTAGTAATAGAAAGTGAACATAAAATGCTTCCGAGACATTATCATTTCAATCTCCTGCACGGAAAGGCAGAAACTGCCTTCTGCTCATCTAGCTTGGAGACATAATTCCGTAGTTAAGTGAGCAATGTTTTTACTTTCTCTTTTCATTGAAACTATTAATTATTTAATTCAGCAACCATTCACTGGGTTCGTAAATGTGCACTTTGCATACACAGTCTGTTTTTAAGAAGAAGTAGTTGAAATTATTCTGTGCCTTCTGTGTGCTTTCCCTGGGTAATCAGATTTTTATGCCACATCTTAAATCTATTTTAACAAAAGGCTCACTGTTGGACAGTTTAGAGTTTTTAATAATTATTGTTACTTGTTGCTGTGTTGATTTTAAATATAATTATTTTTGAACCAGCCGAGCCTGACATGATTTCTTTTATTTACATTCTTATAAATTTTCTTACATCTACTATCTTTCACAATTCTTTCAATATTTCCTTTGACAAATCCACACTCTGGATTATTTTTTGTTTGTTTGTTTGTTTGTTTTGCAGTTTTGTGTTTGGCCGGGGCTGGGTTTGAACCTGCCACTTCTGGCATATGGGGCTGGTGCCCTACTCCTTTTAGCCACAAGCACCGCCCCACTCGGGATTCTTAATAATAAAATCCTTCATATGCTTCCTACACATAAACTATTTGAGGAGTTTTGTTGACATTTCTGAGTAACAGCAAGGATTTGCTGTATCATGTTGGCAGGAAGAATGCTAGGAAAATAATCAGCAGATCCAGGTGCCAATTCCCCGAAGACTGGAGTTCTGCTTTGTGATACTTCCACCATGCAGACTGTAGCTGGAGTACTTTACACTTAATTCTGAGGGAAGGGTTAACATCAAAGGTGCTGACAACAAGGGTCAAATTCTTCACTTTGGACTTTCAAAAGCCAAGGTCAAGACCAGATACTACTTGGAAAAGCAGGAACAATATGTCGTCACTCAGAACAGAGAGACAATTTGCCCTATCCTCCCAGGGAAATGTCCTAGAACTAATAAGGATCTAGATACCCTTGACCCCAGCAGGGTGTGCATGGTGTGCCTGGGTGGAAGATTCTCAGGCTGCCTCACAGGTTACTGTGATTGCCACAGGTAGAACACAACAGGTGAATTTCTTTCACTTCAGATTGGGAGAATAGACTGCTTTGTAGGTCTAGGTCTAGTTCTAGGTCATTGAATTTACCTCAATGTCAACCTGGAATAAGAGACAAACATGAGCAAGCTGTGTGACTGAGGATTTATGACTGAGGCCCCCAGGAAGGACAAAGCTTTATCTCAGTGAATGATAACAGGGGCCTCATTCCTCCAAGCCTCACCCTCTTGATGCAATTCCACAAAGAGGAAATTTCTTCCATGGACAGAGAGAGCATTTGTAAAATAAATTAAATGGAACTATAAATCATAAAAGCAATTGTTATTTGCACTAACTCTATAGTCTGATTTGTAACTTTTACATTGTGTGGATTTGGACTGACCCTTCAAACACCTAACGGTGTGTCTGACCTATAATATGTGCTCTGTAATTAGTGAACACATTTGTTGACTTCATTCTATATTTGTCCACCTATCTGCAGCCGTGCTCTCTGTGCTCTCCAGTCGCATAGTCACTGGCCACTTACAATGTGATCAGCATGAATGGACCATGAATGGTCAGCAGCAATTGCACTGTAAGAGTAAAACACGCACCAGATTTTGAAGATGTAGCATGAAAACCAGAATGTAAAATATCACATGAATGATGTTAATATTTATTGCAGATTGAAGTGATAACATTTAAGACATATTACACGGAATAACAATATATAACTAATATTAATTTCACATGATTCTTTTGAATTTTTAGTAACGTGCTTACGAGGCAATTTAAAAATTCCTTTTGTGACTTGTGCTAGTTTTCTACTGGACAGCACTGCCCTGTATGCTCCTCCATGCTGATTTCATTTGCTTTCACCTGAAGAGTCACTTCTCCTCCTTAATTTTTTCCATGTGCAAGCAGACGTCCAATGACACTGAAATGATGATGTCTAACATTTCCTGACCCGGATAGACGGGAAATTGCAGAGAAAATGCCTTGTATCTCATTTCCTGATGATGGGATTTGGGAATCATTACTGCAAATGATTGTTTGGTCTATAATTTGTACAAAAGGGAAGATATTGTCCTTGTGGCAATTAAGACACAGCCATTAGTACAGCTGACATCATCTTTAAAATGTTTGGTGACTAAAACACAAATAAAGTAAAATATTAATATTTTCACAAGTGAATCAAAACAATGAGAAAAAAAATACTGTCCTGAGTGTTTAACGCTGGTGGATTATTATCTAATTCATAATGTTGTGTTATGGTAGCAACATGTTAAAAATAGGATAATCTGGGAAGTTTTTATTTACAAAGGGACTATCTATAAAGGTATAGGAATATCATGCTGACAGTATAATGATCCAGGGATAATAGTTCCTGAGATTTTATGTGTAGTCCTGGAGTTGGCCATTTAGAAAGTACCTTAGCCCATTTGGGCTACTATAACAAAATACCACACACTGGATGACTTAGAAACATCAAAAATTTATTTCTCACAGTTGTAGACGGTGAGAAGTCTAATATAAGGTGGCAACAGATTCAGGGTCTGTTGAGGGCCTGGTCCTGGGTCTTATGTGGTGCCCTCTCATTCTACCTGGAGGAAAGGGTGAGGGTTCTCATTCAGGTCTCTATTCTATGGCATTAATCTCATTTATGAGGGCTCCATCCCTGTGACTTTGTAACCTTTCAAGGGCTCTACCTCCTAATACTATCCCTTTGGGGGTTAGGATCTCAACATGAATTTTAGACCATAAATATTCAGATCACAGCAGAAAGCAACTGTGACTTTCACTTATGAATATGACCAGCCCTAGGGAACCCCCTAAGGATGGCAGCAGGGGAATGTACACCCTGACTTTACTCTCCCCTAATTCTCTCCCATTAGTGTTTTCCATTAAGTAACCTCAAACAGAAACCAGAGGGTGTGGGAGCTCCGTTGTAATTGCTACTGATCAGCTTCTCAGAGCAGACAGCAGGGCAAAGGGTGGAGAGTGTCCCTCCAGAAGAAACAGAAAATACATGGCACAGTCTGTCTTTTCTGAATCTTTACTAGACGTATGAACTGTCCCCCACTCCATTTTTTCTCTCCAAAATAGTGGAGAGAAAAAAATAGTCTACACTCAGTGCTCTGTTTCTCACACATTGCACACTTTTCCGGGAGGAGCTCATCTACTCTGGTTACTGGGGCTACTCTGGCTACTGGGGCTCTGGTTACTGTCTCTATAAGCTGATGGCTCTACAACCCATAGCTCTACCCAGGTCTCCTTCCTGCCCTCTAGATGAGCATATTCAACTTTATGCTCGTTACTTGGAGACCCCACAGGCTTCTCAAACTGTATTCAAGAGAACAGCCACTATTTACTATATAATATCCTCATACATGTAAAGTTGAAATGTCAATAAGCCTGTTTTCCCTTTTTGGTTTCCTAAAACCAAGAAAGTTTAGAAGAAGTTGTTTTAATTATGATTAGGAGAGGCTTACATAGGTAGTGGCAGTTATTATAATAAAGATCTGAAAAATCCAAATCATTTATCCACGTTTCACACTAACACCAAGACATAGCTTGAGTCTTCTGCCACCTGCAGTGTCCTCCATGTTAGTTTTAATTGCTTCTATCCGAACAATGTACTAGTTAATACTTATTGAGTACTTTCCATATGCCAGATACTTTACTTGTGCTCTGATTTAGGTTTCACAAGCCACCTACAATGATGAAGCAATTAAGGCTTAGAGGGATCAATTGTCATGCACAAGGCCGCCTTTTTTTTTTTT
>NW_003852464.1:3295973-3302906 GCF_000181295.1 Otolemur garnettii
GCAGAGGGGGTTAAAGGGTATGAGCCAGATGCTACTGAATCTGACACTGGAGAAGCTAGGGGCAAACAGATATGATACTTCTTGAAGAAGCTGGAGAGGAGAGATTATAGGATAAAAGTACCTGAAGACATATAGGATCTTGTTTGCTTTTCTAAAATATTAAGCAGGCATTGTGCTGGGCATTGGGGATAGAAAAACGAGGAAGACAGTTTCAGTCTAGTGGAGAAGAGAGGTAAATACATCGTAATAAATTTCAAAATTAAGGTAGATTTGTATGTAGAGTTCACAGAACATTAAGAGGAATTAGATATAGAATTTATTCATTTATTTTATTCATGCAAACAGCATTTACAGAATACCTGCTACTATGCCTGAAGCTGGAGAAATGAAAGTAAGATACAGTTCTTACCCTGAAGAAACTCACCATCAGGTAGTAAGAAAGAACCTACCAGAGCCTAGGAGGATTACACCACCTGGAGTGTTCAGACACTGCCACGTGTATAGTTCATTATTATCTTAGCAAAAGTTAAGGCTTTGCGATGGCAACAAAAGAGGATGCTAGTTAGAGGGTAGGGGACAGGGGACAGGCCTAAAGGACTTGGGCTTTTTACTATGACAACCTAAACTTTCCTAGGATACTAGCAAAAGGTCATTAATTTTCCTGCAGGATCAGTTATATTAAAATAATCTGAAGCACAAAAAGCTAGTGTTTTTCACTATTAAAAATACGAATTCTATTATGGAGTTGAATGCAATAGCAATATGGATTAGTAAATACGACAGGAAACGAATTTCCACTGCTGGGCTGTGAACTGGCCAGCTAGGACGAGAAGCTACACTGAGATTCCTCAGCTGGGCAGGCAGGTGTTTTGGCTTTCACAGCTGAAGACTCTGGGGCAGGAGCTGGACAGTCTTCCATTCTCAGAGGCTCCAGCGCAGGACAGCTGGAGAACCAGAAGTAGTATACAAGAGAAAGAAGCGTTAAGAGTCAGGCGCAGGGACTGCAGACAAGCCAAGGCCTTGGGGGCCGGTTATCATCCCTGCTCCCAGGACTCAAGCTCTGAAGAGACCAGACCCCAGGCGCCCACCTTCCTACAGACGGCGCCAGCAGCTCGCGGGCTGCCCTTTGAACTCCCGGCGCCTCGTCGCCGTGGCAACCGTCTTCCACAGGCCTCTGCGACTTTCTGCTATTGGCTGAGAGGACGCAGAGAACGTCTGACGTCACTGAGAGGCGCGGCCAGGTCCGCGGGCGCGAGTCGCGCTTAGCCTGATTTCCCCGGGTCCGAAGGTCGGTGGCTGGAACGGAGGCTGTGAGCTGACCCCTCGCTGGACCCGAGCCCCGCAGGGGCGGCAGGCAGGTCGCGGCGGGAGACCGGCGCGGTCGAAACTGGTGCCGGGAGCTGGGCCCGCATGTGCAAGGTATCCCTTCGGCGCCTTCTCGGCCGAGCCGCTTTCTTGCCGCCCGGTCTCTAGGGCCGCAGAATCCCGTTGCTAAGGACCCTTGAGAACCAGAGCGCTGGCAGGACCTCCTCGCCTGTAGTCCGGTTTCGGTCCAGAGTAGCCTTCATTGACCTCAAGCAGGCCGCTTCCTCCTACCCGCTTTTTAATCTCTTCCTTTTTTTCTGTCTCTCTCATTTTGTAACTTTGACAATACCCTCGCCCTGAACTGATCTTAGATATTTGGAAGTGCATGGTGGGGAAGGATGCAGAGACTGGGAGTATGAAAAGTAGATTTTAAGACCCTTAATACTGGCTCTTTGGATCTATCTCTACTCTTTGGACATTGAAGGCGCTTTAGCAATGGAACATGGGTTTAGTGGCGTGCCTGTTACACTTTGGCAATTCTCTAGACACTGGATTAGAGAGTAGGAAGAAAATATGGCCTATGACCCTGAGAATTTAGCAAGCAGGTTGTTCCAGTGGTCTGAAAAGCTAGGTGTGGGAGAGAAAAAGTACATATAAGGAAAGAAAGAGTATATGAGCCATCTAGACATTAAAAGAAAGCAGAAAGTATGCTCTCCTGGCATTCAGAGAGATGCCCAAAATTAGAAGTGTAGGTTTCACTGAAGGACCCTTTTTGGTTTGTTTGCTAATATTGTAAGGTGACCAGAGGCCCCGCTTTTTAACAATTTGTCCCGCGTCCCGCAGCGTTTTAAAAAAGTCCCGATTTTTGGAAAGAATGCACGGGAGAATGGGAAGGGAATATATGATTTTCACCTGCTGAAAAGGTTAATGTAACTCCATTTGGGAATGAAGAGGTTAATGTAACTTCATTTGGAAATGAAAAGGCTAATGTAAATCCCCTACTCCCCTCCTGGGCAAAGTTGCCCAGGTGGAATCCATATCAGAAGGAGCTCCATCCCTTGCTTCTAGGCAAGGACAATTAGCTCTGAAGGAGCCAAACTGTCTGGAACAAATAAGTAGCTCCCTACCCCCCTCTCCAGAGTAAAGTGACCAGACGTCCCGCTTTTGGCAGGACAGTCTCGATTTTTAACAATTTGTCCCACGTCCTGCGGTGTTTTTAAAAAGTCCCAATTTTTGGAAAGAATGCATGACAAGCTAGGGAACGTGGGAGAACAGGAAGGGAATATAGAGTTTTCGGCTACCATGTGGCTATTTCGCCAGGATATGAGTTTTATATTATCTTTGTTAATTTCATACTGTTAAACTTTAATAATAAGAAATCATTGTTGAGAACTGATAATCGAGAACTGCTTATCAAAGTTTGCATTGTTGTCAGGCCCTGTCCCCCCAGACCCCGCCCCCATCAATGGTGTCCTGCTTTACCAATGTTAAAATCCGGTCACCTTATAATATAGTACATATATATACTATACTATATATATACTATATAACATAGTTTAGGTATTTACGGTTAAGTGGGTTTATAGATTATAGTGTCTAATTAGAATCTTAGTATTGCTTTGTAATAGAATGAGGGATGACCTTGGTAAGGTAATGTTTATGACAATTGTTTTTGACAGTTGTCAACAGAGAAGTTGACACTTCTCTCCATCATTAGCCATTTATGCCATTCTCCCCATGGTATTTACTGATAAAACACTCAAAAAGTTGTTGAAGGTAAAATGCCTTAAGCATTTTCTTCCACAAGTAACTCATGTTTCCTCCAGGCTTGTCAGTGGTATGCTACTAGGTTGATATTTTTAAAAATTAAGCACACTTACAATTGTCACTTAGTATTCAATGGAGATTGGTTCCAACATGCCCCCGTGCCTTGTTCTCTAGGCAGATACCAAAATTGATAGGAGACTCCCCTGGTTGATTCTCCCTTAGTATTTTTGTTTAGGGGCATCTACCCATGCAGAACTTAGAGATCAAGAAGGCCGGCTATCAATCCATGAAGCCAAAACGTGTGTACCTCTGCAGTATTCTCAGATAACACAACACACAGCAAAACAGAAGGGTGACTGTAATTTGTCCTCAAGGTAGAAAGGAATAATTTTAACAGGTGAAAAAGTAATTGGGGAAAAAAAATACTCCATGTTTTGAAGTGGACACAGATATGTTTGTACCATTGCATGCCTTTGTTGCTGAAAATCACCTAAAAATTATCTTCAAGGCTGGGCACAGTGATTCACGCCTGTAATCCCAGCAGTCTGGGAAGCTGAGGAGGGTGTTTTACCTGAGCTCATGAGTTTGAAATCAGCCTGAGCCAGAGTGAGACCTAGTCTCTAAAAATAGCCAGGCTTTGTGGAGGACGCCTGTAGTCCCAGCTACTTGGGAGGCTGAGACAAGAGAATCACTTGAACCCAAGAGTTTGAGGTTGCTGTGAGCTGTGACACCGGGGCACTCTCCTGACAGTGACAAAGTGAGACTCTGTCTCAAACAAAACTGTCCTGCATACATAGGAAATTTGATAGCTAAATTTTCTACCATGTTTATAATTTAAATTCTTTCAAATGAAGAGTTTTGGCGACTTTTAAAACATTTTCAAAATACAATGCAGTACTTTCCCATGGGTAAATTACAGGAACAACTTTTTAAAGTACTAATTGCTTTACAGAGAAAGTAATTAAGCTGTTAAACTCTGTCAAAAACATCTGCAGAATTGGTTGTTAGTACTGAGAAATGTATCATATTTGATGTGGCTAACTATGAACTTCTTAGGTTTATAGTCCTCTCTCTCTCGTTAATGAGAGCTATTACAGTTGACTTGATGATCAAAAGATATCAGATTTAAACTGATCTTCAAATTGATCTGACCCAAAGTGTTAATCCAAATTTTTTGAAAAGAAGGAACTATTTAGTCAAATTGGCCATATTATCATTGTTAATACTAATACTTAAAAAACCACTTTGTACCATTGTAAACAAAATAACTATAGCTAAACCTCATAGAACACTTACCATATGCCAGCCATTGTATAAATATCGTCTTAGATGTATTTCTATTAGACGTCATCATTTCTGTGGAGTAGTTCCTGTAATTGTGCACAGTTGTAGAAGGAAGGAACTGGCGCATGGGTTTGTTTCTTTTCAACAGAAACTTGTATGATCCCCCTCCAGGAGTGTCTCAAAACAGAGGTCAGACACAGTAGTAAATCTTTGTGGGTTGGTCATAGAAGTATGATACTAGGTTAACGTATTTAAAGCTTGTCTGAGCTTATTTTAGAATATTATCTGACAAATCTAATGAGATTTTAATTAATATAGTACTAGAAAATACCTTGGAGCTGAAGGGGAAGTCTGATATTGGGAAGTAAATCAGTGAGCTTGTAGTGAGATAAGAAAACGAGGTCAAGGTATTAAATCAGGAAAACTGAAATGAAGATTATCTGTGTTCAGAAGCAGTCTTATGTTTAAGTTTACCTTTGCGTTATACCAGATTTGGGTCTGGGCATTATCTTGGAAATACAGGGTGTCAATAAAGTGTAGATACCCTGTATTATCTGGCTAAATTTTATTAAGTAGAACTGTGTCTTCCTTTTGAAGATTTTTAATTTGTCAAGTAGATTAAAATCATCTCGTGAGGAATTTTTGGAGAAAATATCAGAGTTAATCTTATATACACTGTGAGTTTTGAAGTGAAAACAAAGGAGTTAAGAGTCAGTGTTCTCAAATATTTGAAAAGCTGTCATTTGGAAGTGGAAGAGGATGTCACCTGCCCTTCACCTGCCCTTCACCTGCCCTTCACCTGGCCCAGATTCCCTTAGGCCCTAAGGCTTAGGGAATATCTTACACTGTAGTTGAGGGGGAGTCAGCTGTATTAAAGGTGTAATGATAACTACAGTGTTAAGGAAGTGAGAGTAATCAAGAAGAAAGGAGCAGGAAGCAGTGCAAACAGGGCGGTGTCAACGTGGGCATTTGAGAAACTGAGAAGATGAGGACAGTCTGCATGGACGCTGGGAATGGAGTTAGACCCAAAATACCAGCAAGCACTTGGATATGTGAGTCTGGGTGTGTATGAGCGAATGTGTGTACTTGTATGTATGTATATTTTTCTTCTTAGAGATACAAGTTTAGAAATTGATTTAAGCAAGAAATCTGGCGTATGAACTAGAGTCCTCCCCTTAGCAGAAAAGGCAATAGTTCAGGAGGGGAAGCGAGCCCGTGTTGAGTGAGGGAGCAGCTTTACCTGTCAGAGCAGGATGGATTTGCTCCTCCAGAATGGCCTTGATAGACTCGTATTATTCCTCCTTTTAATGGGTCAGTCATTCGATGTGTAGGAGGTTAAATAATCTGCCTAAGCCCATAAATGGCTTTCTAGTGACAATGAATACTCCTCCAAACAAATTTTGAAATCAAGTTTCATTTCTCTGTAGGAGTAAAAGAGAGGCAATGCAGAAATCAGAGTATCCTGGGAGTACACAGCTGAGAAACAGAATAACAGGTACAGAAACAAAATAACAATTTCTTTTAAGAAATTAAGAGAAGAGGCCAAGTTTGTTAATGACGCATCCTGTGTAGAGATAAGTGCAGGGTGAAATTCGTTGCTTTCACCTCTTTTTGTTGATTTTCTGTTTTGTCCAGGTAACTGTGATCAACGGTCATTGTCAAGTGCACAAATAAAACACAAGACTGTAATTCAGCAAAGCAAACCCTCCTCATCAACCAGTTCACCAGAGTCTGCAAGAAAACTTCATCCTCGACCAAGTGATAAACTTAACCCTAAAACAATTAACCCGGTAGGTCCAAAATGGTTCCTAAGTCAGTAGATTTTTCAAAGTAATAGGCATTTAGCACACTCTTGAACCGTTCTGAATGCTGTCTCGAGTTTTTCCTCGGCCAGTTTTGAGCTAAGGATGAAGGAAGGGCATGTAGTAATCAGGACTGAAGAACCGAGCTGACCACATGTGAGTGTGAGCGAGTGTGGGGCTGAGAAGGGGGCACCCAGTTTGGGTATTTCCTGTCACATTCATTGATGAGCATTGTGGTACATAAAATAAATTGCGTGTCCGCTTGACTTTTTTAGTATGTTGTTTTACTTCCTAATAAACTTGTATTTAGTTGCCATAGATGATTTACATGCTTTTATAGTTGCATAACGTTCTCTGACCAGTCCTCTATGTTCTACAAATTAGCTCCACCCGAAATCCTAACTCTAGTACTAGCTGCCTTTTGGCCTCTCACTACATATGATCAGATTAAATAAACATGACATTTATGCACATAAAAGTGCATAAAGTGTAAGTGTGTAAATAGTGAATTATCCAGAAGGAAACTCATCTGTGTGACACCATCAGGCCGTGCTGGATGGTGGGCACATTTGGTAGGGTAAGATGATAGTGAAGAGGGACTGTGAGAGTGACTGAGGCTCCGGGCTGACTTTTATGGCAGACAGTTACGCAAGGATTTAGTGGACTACGGGAGGGCAAAAAGAGAGGGTCTGAATTTATAAAAGAAAAATGAAAAATAGTTTGAGCACCTGTGTTTCTTTGCCTCTTTCTATAAAGAAGCACAGTGTCAAGGAAA
>NW_003852464.1:3304277-3307212 GCF_000181295.1 Otolemur garnettii
ACTTGAGCCACAGGCGCCAAGCCAATTTAATTATTAATAATATTTTACATTTCTATCCTGAATTGAAGCCCTATTTTAAAGTTCTTAACAACCCCCCTCAGCAATTTATTGTTGAAAAAATATAAAAACAGTGTCATAGAGATATCTTGATATTATGAAAATAAGTCTGTAAGAGGAGTCGAGAAGTCAGGAGCCTCCCAAAGAAACAGGAGGAAGCATTCGATGTGATGAATAAGTTCTCCGATGTGATTGTGATGGTCATTTCTCGGGTGTTTTCACATATAAAACTTATCCAGCCTGGGATAAAATCTGTGCTGCTTTCTCAGTGTCAAGGTTAACTGATCCATATCTGGAAGCAGTGTTCCTTATAAAACATTTTTTCTTCTTATATTTTGATTGCATTTTTCATTTTCTGTAGGTTACCTGTTGTGTTGTAATTTATGACTGAAAGCTATCACCTGGAACATTTGTATTAACGTTCAGAGATAGCAACATGTTTCAGAACCAAAACCGTAGACGTGACACATGTGGGGTTACCTGACAGTTTTGCTGGAAGAGGGACCATCGGTAGCATGGCCTTGTCAAATGTCCTTGTAGTATCTTTTGAAGTCACAGTATTCCTACATGTTACAAGACAGTCTGGATAGAGCTATACTCTACAAAAAGTATGTGTGTCAGCTGATTTCGTTTTAATATGTGATTGGGATTACATTTTCCTGTTGCTTTGACTTTTGTATTTTAGATTGATACATGGGTCAGTAAAACACAGATTACAGTGGGAATGTCCTCCTGAAAATCTTCCATTTGATCCTCTTCTCATTACTTTAGCTGAGGTAAATATGCCATCTGTCTATCATCTTTATGGGAAAAACTATTTTAAAACTGCATTACATGTTATTTTGTGGGTAAATCCCATTCGATGCCCGTGTGTTGGGCAGCATGGTTCTGAAAGCACGGTGGCATCGAGGAGAGGAACTGTTCGGTCACTGTTACAGGCAGTCCGGTCTCAGGGACGAATGGGCTCAGAACGAGTGTGTCTGAGATCACTGTGCAGCTGATTCTACTCCTGACTTCACAGTAAATACTTCTGTACTTTGCAGATTTCACAGTCAATACTTATTTACTTCGCAGACTTAAAGAGTTTGCTAGTGCTGTTTTCATTTTGCTTTATCTTTTCAGGAAAAGTTAGATGGCTCTTTTATCTTGACTCTCAGTGGTTGGTTCAATCATAAAAGAGTAGCAGTTGCTTCTGATACATTTAGAGTGAAAACAAGAAATAATGTCCACAAGTCTTTTTTTCGTATTTTTATATTTCATTCCAAGGTTAAAAATGATATTGAAAAATTCGCAGTGCTTTTTTGCATACGGTACAATATTTGCCTTCTAAATATCTCAGTATAAAATACTGAAATATGAAGGAAATATACTTTAGAAACTCACTGAGTAAGTTTCAAATCATAGTAAATGCAGGGAATCCAGTAGTTAAGCATTCATAAAGTAGTGGTTGTAAATTCAGTTTAGACTGATTTGTGTGCTTTCAGACTTTATGAGAGCACATCAGCTTTTTTATTATTCTAATGAAGGTTTTTCCCTCCATTTTTCTCTGTTTTTATTTACCTTCCTTTTTTTCCCCTTTGGTTTCTGCTTTTTTCTTCCCGCCTACTTTTTCTTCTTCACTTTATTTTTTGTGATCTCTCCTCTCTTTTTTCCTATTCTTTTATTATTTTCTTCTTTCACCTTCCTTTCCTTTCTGTGGATAGAGTCAGAATCCTCTGTTTTTGTGGATTCCACATTTGTAGGTTCAGCCAAATACAGATCAAAACTGTTTTACAAAAGAAACCATAAAAATACAATAAAAATAATGCAAATAACAGTGTAACAACTACTTCTATAGCATTTGCATTGTATTAGGTATTATAAGTAGTCTAGAGACATTTAAAGCATAGCAGAGTATGTGCATGGGTCATGCCATTTTATATAAAGGACTTGAGCGTCCACAGACTTCAATATCCGTGGGGTACGGGAACCAATCTCAAATACAGAGGGACCACCATATGTTCTTTGTTCCACAATTTTTCAATGAAATCGAAATTGGAATTGCTGAAATTGTACTTGTGTATCATAATTAGGAAAACAGTAATGATCAAATTTTGGATTTTTGCTTAAACTAGTAAGGATTTAATTTTTCTGTTACTAGCATAACGAATGGTTTTTTGTTTTTTTTTTTTTATTTGATTTTGTTTTTGGCAGGGTCTGAGAGAGACTAAACATCCATATACCTTTGTGTCAAAGGAAGGTTTTAGAGAATTACTTCTGGTCAGTGGTGCTCCAGAAAAAGCTGTGCCTTTGCTCCCGAGACTGATCCCTGTGCTAAGGGCAGCCCTGGTACGTCATTTATTGCATTGTGCTTTCTATTTCAAAACACATAATGGAAAAGAAAACTATAATATATTTAAAGTATTTTATGCCTTTTTTTCTTTTCATACTATTTGCAAATTAGTCCTTTATCTGTGGTTTTGAGATATACGCAGAATTACACCACTGTTAATCCATGCGAGGTGATTATATCCTTAAAAATAGCTTTAGAGCAGTCACTGAAGGAAAAAAGGGACGTCTTGAGTAATTAGAGAAAGTAATGAACCTCAAATTATCCTTTCTGTATGCCAGATATATTTGAACTAATGCTCAGTCTGATTGAAAATTTGTCTTCTGTTTCTAAATGTCCTGCATTGAGGATTATGCTTTACATTCTGTGCATTGCTGATTATCTTCTGATTTCAAGTTTAATCGCATTCTTTTCCCTACCTGCTCGCCCTTTTCTCCAACCCATCTTCCCTTCCCTTTGCTTTTCCCGTTACCTCTACGCTCCCAACTCAATAACCCTGCAGGTGCATTCAGATGATGAAGTGTTTGAAAGAGGATTGAATGCCCTGGT
>NW_003852464.1:3307252-3315683 GCF_000181295.1 Otolemur garnettii
CTTTGCTTTTCCCGTTACCTCTACGCTCCCAACTCAATAACCCTGCAGGTGCATTCAGATGATGAAGTGTTTGAAAGAGGATTGAATGCCCTGGTGCAGTTAAGTGTCATTGTTGGCCCTTGTCTAAATGACCATCTGAAGCATCTGCTTACAAGTGTAAGTACTGCAGGATGAGAGAGTGGTTGTGTGTGTGTACCATGAACCATCCATATCTCTTCATGTTTTGATGGCTTCAGATTATTTTGAAATAACTCAGAACCTTAAAAACACCTCATCATCCTAACCAAAAAAATATAAAGATCAAACCTAGTCATTAACGAAACATTTTACTAATGAACGCGTTCTCTTTAATATTTTTTAATGGAAAATGCCTACATGAGCAAAGGTTAGGGTTGTAATAAAAAGTTTTAAAAAGTTGAATGAAAAGAATTAATGAACATAATAATGGCATTATGGTATTATGCTGACTAGCTGTGAATTGAGAGCAATGCTCACACCTCTCTTACGTTTTATTAAGGCCATGTTTTTCATCTTTTTTTGTGTTTTTAATTGTGAGTTTTTAGTGAATCTGTAAATTGCATTGCAGGAGAAACTCTTCCCGATATGAATGTGTCTAATATACCCTGGGGTGCCCTGAGACTACCCTTAGGTTTAACAATTTGCAAGAAAAACTCGTGGGACTCAGAAAAAGTGTTATTCACTGTTAGAGTTTATTGGTTGTAAAAGATAAAGATTAAAATCAGCCGAAGGTCAGAGGTGCAGCCGTGTGTCTGGGGAGGGAGGTGTGGAGCTTCCTGTCGTCCCCTCCCAGTGGAGTTGTGTGGGCAGTGCTCACGTCTTTCGGTGACAGTGTGTGCTGACGTGCTGGGAGCAGTGCCCCCTGGAGAAGTTCACTGGAGCTCCAGTACCCTGGATGTTTACTGTGGTCTGCCTTGCGTGCCTAACTGTGAGGCTGCGCAGTTGACTTACAGCTTCTCCAGAAGTCGGTCGAGCTGATATCCTGCATCCTGAGGCCCCAACATAAACCACATTCTTAGTGCAGAGTGTCTTGTGTGGACCAAAGCCCCCAGGTTAACACAGATATGCTTATCTGGCAGGATGTTCAGAGAGTCTAGCAGTTGTCTTCTGTGACCTAAGGGGAAGGGCCAGACTTTGTTTGAGCAAGGGTAGTCCTGTACTGCTCACTGCTAGAAACATTAAAGTTTGGGCCAGGACCATCCACAGCTGGGATCTCTCTGCCTGGATTGTTCTGTAGTTCAGAGCTGAGGCCTGTGTTTGATCGTGACTCTGCCTTTCCAGTTGAGGCCCGTTGAGGAAGTATGCTGGGATTGGCGGTCTTGTGGTTTCTGGTTTGATTCTTTTCCCTGTCACTGTTACTGGATTATTCATATAAATGCTGTGTTCTTTGTCCTTTCTTCCTTTTTTAATGCGGGAAAATACATGTTTCAGAGACTTAACTTTCTAATGTAGTCCTCTAAATGCTTGCTACAGAATGGAAAAGTATGCATTTCATAGAAAACTCAACTCCAGATGGCATTATGTAGCAGATTTTATTGGATTCGTATTGTTATCAAGCAAACGGAGTCGCTATACACTGTACACAGAAGTCAATACTATATGGCACCAGCTTTTGAGAAAAGAAAAGCTTTATTAGCTTTATTGCAAAAGTGGTCAGCAGGAAGATAGGAGAAGGCCTAAATCTGTCTCCCCAGTTAGGGTCCAGTGGCAGGTTTATGGGCTTGGAGGGCAAGGGAAAGGATTTAGGAATGTTGTTGTGGCAGGCTCTGATTGGAAGGCTTCAAATTTGAATATTTATGGATTATAGCCTTACATCTTCTGGGCCAATGGGCTTCTTACTTAGGAAAAGAGTTCCAGCATTCAAGTTCTGGTCGCATCCTGGTCTTGGCTCAGAGGGAAGGAATCATTTGTTCCATGTGTCATCTAACTTCAGAGCTTTTTCTATTGTGCGTGCAGGGCTACATTATGTGCAGTTTTTAGCTCTATTGTGACTTGGCATTTTGTTATCCACAGAGTAGGCCTGGTTTGGGCAGGGTCTGCAGTTACAGTATTACTTGAAATAAAAATAAATTGAAACCTAAATTAAGAAAAATTTATGAAATTTCACTTAGGTAAATGATGAACATTGTTACTTTTCCAAATCATTTCATTTTGCTTCCAATCTTACTTTAAAAGCTTTCCAAGAGACTAATGGACAAGAAATTCAAAGAGCCCATCACCAGTGCCTTACAGAAGCTAGAGCAGCATGGTGGGAGCGTAAGTAGAACATGATTCCTTAAGTCATGGTTTTTTCTTCTTTACTTTTAGTCATAATACAAAATTTGACTGTATATTTAACATATATACACTATTTCATTTAAAAATTTAATTTTAACTACAAGTCAAGTAGCTGTGTGAAGTTGATACTGTTCTTTTCATTTTAAAGCTCAGAATTTCTATCTTGACCAGGTCACCATTTTCAAGCACTGGGACTCAGACCCAGGTTGCAGAAATACAAAGCTTTTAAACTTTCATGATGCTCACTACCTGGCAGTCTGTGTGGTATAGTGTTAGGTTTTTGTTTTTTTTTTTCTTTAAAGCACTTCAGATATTTTTGTTTTGACTGTTGGTAAACTCATAAAACCAAAGGATTAACTTAAAACTCACTAAGAGAGATACGTTTTTCCTTTTCATGTGCCATCTTTTATGCCTCAAAATTTAGAATCCATTTTTAATGAAAGATTGAATGAATACCCAATGACTGCACCATCTTGTCTGCAGATGAATTCATAGCACAGTGTTATATGCGCACACACGCACACACTCCTGAATAGTTCAGCTGATTATTCTAACTTTTCAAGGGGAAGAATATGGGGAATTTCATTGTTATGTTGTTTCAAATCATTAGGTTAATTGAATTTTTATCACTTGCGAGAAGTATTCAGGTTATTTAATCTGAAAATATAGGGTGTCCATTAAAGTCTGTCTATTTTAAATTGTATGCAAACTTTATGGACACCCTGTATTTCTATAAAGGATTCTTGTTTTGGGACGTTGCATTTAATCATATGTTAGTGATAGAATTGCATGTGATTATCTTACCATTGCAGAACTTAGTTTCATTCTAGGTACTTTCTAAAGGAATTAATCATAAGAAAATCTATGTGATTGTATGCAATTTAAAAATGACAGACAATTTATGTTTTGCCTTAATGCCCTAATTGACCAATTTTAGTGACTTTTTATGTTGATTATATTCTTTCCATGATGAATGCTTAAAGTTGATAGGAGTCCCTAAGCCTGCTGGGTAATGATTCTCCTTGTTGTGTTGGTCCTGAGCTGAGAATTGGCATTCAGACACCTTATTGAGGAGATTGCAGGACCCTTCACTGGTTAATCCCGAGTTCCCTCCTCAGCAGAAATGTGCTTTCTGTTCTCAAAATCTGATGCAATGTGTTTGCCCTTTATTCCTCTGTGAAGAGCGAATAGATGCTAAATAATGATGGCACAACCCTTCTGTCTGCAACGGTGATTGTCCATGTCCTTTGGAGCAGTACAGGGAATGAGACAGGTAGAAAGGGGATGTGCCCAGATGTCACATTTTATGGAGCTGTGTGTGGGAATAGGGATTACTTTGCATATAGATAAAGATTAGGAATAGCCCACAGAAGATTTGGAAAGGGAATACGGAAGGTGTAATCCCAGAAATAGTGAATTTTTCTTTTAGACCCACTCAATCACATTAGCTTTGAGCCTTGCTAATACAGAATTTTAAAAAAAGGTTTTGTAGTTATAATGGCAGTCAGCATGTTTGTTTTCTTCTTACTCCTCTTCTTGTTCCCTCTTTATGCCCTACGTACTATTTTAATAATAGAAAAGTAGTAAAATGTTTTATTGCAATTACAGGTCAGAGACTTTCTCTTGCCCTAATGATTATCGTGCCTTCTTTGGCATTTTGTAATCTTTCATAAAATTAATGAATACCCTTCTTTCTCTTCTAGCAACTTAAAAACTTCTGTATTTCTTTTTCTTTAAAGTAAAAATATATCTTTAAAAAGCTTTGCTGCACGTTTCTTAGGGTTTGTGTATATCACAACCATACACTTAACCTCTGAGGAACAAAAATGTTACGACAATCACTGTATTACTTTATGAGTGCTGATTTTTGCACTGCCTGCCTTAAATTGAACTCAGTTCATTCTTAGCCTGATTTTTTTCTAGTGATATGTGCATTTGTTAGTCTTGAGAAAGACACAGACACACACTTGTCTCAGTCCTTGTAGTGTGTGAGAACTGACCGTGTGGAAGGTCTCTACTGAGTGCTTTCAGACATAAAACTCCTTTAATCTTTAGAATCTTCAGAGGTAGATTTTGTTATTATCAAGAAACTGAGGTCCAGAGAAATAGTTAGACCAGGTTTGGTTAAAGACGTGACTGGTAGAAGCTGAATTTAAATATTGGTAGTCTGGCTTCTAATGACTTTCTTAGTTAGATACTTTAAAAAAAATCACCAAAACCTATATTTTATTTAACCTAGAGAAAGCTAGGAAAAAAAACTAGGAAAATGATGGAAAATTGTTCCATCATTTTGTTCTCATCCCTTTTTGTTCATTTTGAGTTTTAGACACTTTTTAGGTGTGTAGCTGCAAATATCATACCTACTAGGGGAAAACTCTGCATATTACTGATAATGCCAATTTTTTTTTTTTTCTGTTGACAGGGAAGCCTTATCATCATCAAATCTAAAATTCCAACATATTGTTCCATTTGCTGTTGAAGAAGGGAGCCAAGGAAAATCATCTCACTACCTGGGGCTTGTGTCAGACACCGACAGGGAGCCGTGGGACCTTCCTTCAGACAGTTCATTGTACTCTTCTGTAGATCACAGCCACCATTCATTATTTACTAGGTAAGAAGAGTGTCCACTGGATCATAGTAAAAGTTATTCTTCAACAAGGAAGAACAGTTAATAAAGGAAAGAAGTTCTGCAATAGTAAGATTCTGTGGGGTTTATTTTTTATACTTTTGTCATTTGTTTGAAGAGCCATTGTTGTGTTCGCAGGATATGTTTGTATTTATTATCTCGTGCCTTTTCGTTTATTTCAGCCTCTTTCGTAATCAGTTTGTAGCTGTGCACTTACTTTTGTAGATGTTTTGTCATTTCTTGGGTTTTATATTTATCAGTGCTATAGAAATTTAAAATAGTGCACAAACATTTGTGAATACACTATTAAGTAATTGGTTGTAAATAATGAGTTTTATAATGTAGAATGCTTGGAAAAATTTCTTTCCACGGTATTCTAGTTTAAGAAATTGTTTCCAACTGTAAATTCTATTACAAATATGTTGTTATTACAACTTTTTAAAACTACCTAAACTTTAGGGGTTAATCGTATTTAAGTAAATGTTATTTTTGCATTTCATAGTCATAAATACGGATATACACATAAAGATGTTCAGAAATTAAATCTTGAAACTTAAGACATATTTAGTGATTTTGTTTTGCTTTCTTGTATTTAATAGATTTAACAGTTGGTTTTTTTTTAGAATAACTTTAAGACATAATTTACAAGGTAGCTCGGACTTTTATGTAGGGAAGCTAACTATAGATTACTCTGCCAAAGAGGACTAGAGGGAGAGAGACAGAGAACAGGAGTAAGGCCTTCTGTCATCTTATGGGCAAGAAAAGTAGCCCCACCAAATCCAAAGCAGATGAATGCTTGGAAAGGATTGGGATGAGAGATCACTCTTAGCAACAACCTTGTACCCCAGAAACATGAAGGAATGCCCTTCCTAATCTCTGAGGAGTCTTAGTGCAGAAATGCTCCTACCCAGAGTGTGTGTGCTGCCTGGGCCCTGTGTCTGGTGCTCCTTTTGCTCCGGTCACTACTGCCTTGTCTGATCCTCAGATCACACTGGCTGCCACAGCTGCTTGTGCTGTAGCCTTGCTGTTCCTTTTACTTAGCACCATCCAAAGATGTCTACAATCTTAAAAATGTCCTAAGAAAAAAATAATGTACTTAATCTGATAATTGGAAAATTTGTTAGAATAAAGATCTATAACAGACAGTAGAGTTATAAACATTTTATTTTGCTTTTATTTTTTCTTTTCGAAATACAAAATGTGCACATTGAGTTTACACAAACACGTGATGGCAGATTTCAGTGTACAGGTATTGTACTACTCTTAATGTCTACACTGGTGATAGCAGGGCAGCGTTCAACATCCTATCTCTACACCAGAATAGATACCTGATTTATTGTTGCAAATCTCCTCCTCCTGTAGCCTCTCCGTCTAGGTGGTGTTTCTACAGAACAGAGAAGGTGTGTGAATTTTCAGTAACGTGGCAACTGTGTAGTCTTGCTGAAGATCATTAGAATCTGGATTGTTGGAGTTTTATGATGAGCTAAATCATAACGTCATAAACCAAGCTGCGTTGTCCAGCACCTACGCTCGTCTACTAAGTCTTGGTAATGTAAGTGAGTCACTGGTACTTTCAGAGAGTATTATACTTGCTGTTTGTTGCTAGTAGGCATCGGGACAGCCAAGGTCTCTTTGTCCCTGAATGGCTTGACATATAAACATGCTGTATGGACATCAGGGAGGGGGATGGACTTGCCCTTCATGGCTGTCAAGGGTTACTTGTTATCAAGCATTACCCTGACCCTGGGCAGATATTTGTAAACACCCTTGCTTTGTTTCATGCCCTCTAAGCTTTCACTTAGTGACACAACAGAAAACAGCCTGTAAGACTGAACCAATGCCAAATTATATATGTGAACGTAGGCCTTCACTGTAATTTGTATTATGGAAAATCAAGGCATGCTTACTAAAATAAGTTTTATTAGGCATAGGTTGATAGCTGTTGTTCAACCCATTGTTAAATGTTCTTAAAAATGGCAGATAATGTCTTTAACAGATGGCGGCCATCCTTAGAAACTGGGAGTATGTGTTCTTTTTTTAGTGGTGTTCATCTTGTTTGCTTAAATTATATAAATGGAATTATAGCATACAAACAGGAAAATTAATTTCTGGAAATTAAATTCAGATGTCAACCTTTTAGAAAGCCATTTAAAACCTTAGGACTGATTACATACAAATAAGTAGCAAAAACCACCAATATTTTAAAATCACAGAGAGAGAAAGCCTGAATAGTCCCGTGGCAAAAGAATCAACAAAACTAGATGCCAGATTCTATTACTCTTGAATATTCACAGAGTATGAAATGAGATAGAACATTCCATGAACTCAGTGGCATTATGAAAAGGATGCAAATTTATTATAACTGGAAAACAAATCTTCAAGGGATTGCTTTATATTAAAACAAAGCTTATTTGCATAATATGCTTCAGTGTAAAGCTCAGCAATCTATGCTAAGAGTGGTAGCTCCAACTTTAGTGTGGCAGAATAGTTCACATTTGTCTGTTGGATCGAGGATCTATCTGACAAGTTAAATCACGTTTTCGAAGAGCTGCATGGAGCGCATTATGTTTTCATCCTGGAAGGGAGAAATAGGAATAACACCGAGCATCCTGATTAGGAGAGGTTCACCATCGCGCCCCCCAGTATCGCTGTCTCCCACCAACTGCCTGTGCCAAAAGCTCAAATACTAAGTGTTTGCAAATGTCAAGGCCGTTCTATCCATTTTCCAAAGGAGAGAGGCACAGAGGTGAGTCAAAGTGAAAAATGAGAAATCCGGCAGGCAGATCACAGGCCAAATCATAGTGACTTTTATACAGGTGTGAGGAAACAGGGCATGTCAGGGCTAAAGCCAGCGCGCCCTGAGGACTGGAGATTGAGGCTTGGGAGGCAGGACAGCGGAGTAAGAAAGAGGAAAAGGTTTGCAGCAATCAGATCTCTCTATCTCTACTAATAATTATGGTTAGATCTATATGAAGGCCAGAGAAAAGATTTGCTGGGAGAAACTGCCCAGTGGCTGCCTTCAGTTTAATACATATTCCTTAGGAATGGGCTAAGGGGACCTTGGGTATCTTTGGAGCACTTGCCAGTTGTATGTGAACGGCAGTGAGCCGTTGATGGGAAGGGTAAGTGGTGGGTGAACCAATAGTGGCTTCTGCTGCTAGAAACAAAATCTGTTGCTATCACCAAGTTAATTCTCTCAAAGACGACGACCACCTCTAAATTTAATTTGGGAAAGAAGAAGCAGACATCAGGAAAGTTGAAGAGCAAAAACTTAAAGAGAAAAGCTGAAGTGCCAACAGACTTTTTTGTGTCCATGATTATCTTAAAAATTTTTAACTGTGGTTCTACCCACACATGAAGTTGAGTAGTTCTAAGTAAGCTAACCCCAGTTTCCCAGATAAAAGGCAACTACCCAGGTTTCTCTTCTGAGAAAATTTTCCCTGGATCTTTTGCTGCTGGAGACCATTACTGAGTTTAGCCGAAAAGCCATTTCTTTTTTTTTTTTTTTTT
>NW_003852464.1:3316677-3318254 GCF_000181295.1 Otolemur garnettii
AGCGTTTGTTTTATGTGGAGAAACTGCGTCATGGCAGAACCTAGTAGTTTCCTAGAAGAATGTGGCCAACCCTTTCAGACTATTCCTTGTTCAAAGTAATGTGGTGAGGATCAGAGTTTCTCTGCCCCAGTAAAATCTTGCCTTCTAAATACAACAAAGCTCAGGGGACTTGCTGACACCGTTAGAGCCTTACTCTTCTCATCTATGAAATATGGCTAATGGGGATTTCCACTCATGAGGTTCTAGTAAGAATTGAATAAAAAGAAAAAAACTTGTGAAACATGAGAATTGCTTAGTGTTCTATCTAGGACACAGGGAATGTTCAATCAGTGCAGTTATCACTGTTAAATTCAAAATAAAATGTGCAGATTACTAGGATGGCAAATACTCTTCTCCTTTGCATTCTTTTGAATAATCATGGTGCTTTGCAAATATCAGGAAATTTTTGATTTTTCTTTTCTTTTCTACCTGGAAAAATGTTTCAACATGTTGTCTGGGCGCGTCTTCTTTGAGGACAGGATATGTGCACTTCCCCATCATGTCGTAGATTGCTTTCATGATGTCAAGCATCTCCTGGAAAGTAAAAAACGCTCGTGTAAAGCTACGCACAACATATGAAGAAACCAACCTCAGAAGATTTGATTGGGTTTTTCCAACTTATCTAAAATTTCTGATTTTCCTTTGCTTCTTCATTGGACGACTTTTTGCTTGTCCCAAAGAAAAAGGGACACATCCTTTTCTGCTTTAAAAGCACCAGAATGAGAATGTAGGAACCAATTGTGATCTTGGTTTCAAAATGAAGCGGGTTTCCATGTATCCAGTATGATTAGGAAATAGATACTCTCATTTAATATTGGGATTCCCATAGGCATTGCATAGACGGTCTTTGTTCTATATGATGGTAACAAATTTCCATTTATTGAGAATGAAATACATCATATATTGAGCACACCATATATTGAGCATAAGATAAACTTCTTCTAGACTTACTAAAATTGTTGGAATATGTAACAATTTTTTTTTCCTACTACATCTTTAACTAAAGAAGTAATCCATGAAAAATTCGACTCTGAGAAACACCTTGACATTTTATCAATTTTCTAATAAAACAAAATCTAGTTTCTGCCTGGTCATTTTCATTCTTATGAGAGTAAAAATAATACCTAATTACTTAGACATTCAGATTTATTGTCTCGTACTTGTTTTATATTAAAAGCCTAGGGTATTACTTCTAGGGTATTCAATTCTGTTATAAATGATAAGGTAGTTTATAGTTTATAAAACAGGTAAAAACCTTTTAGATGTTTTGAGCATAGATAAATAGCAAGAAGTTGCCAGACATAGAATTCATGAACTGGCTAGAAAGAAGGGAATTGAAGGACCAAGAGATACTTAATATTGCTCAGGCATCTGGATAATAAATATTCAGAGTATACTGACCACACAGGAAGCGTTAACTATGCAGGATACGCTCCCCGTACATGAACATGTACTAGTCATGAGGTCTTAATTTGGCACCTGTGGGTAATGACCTTTCTGCCCCATGATCCGCTGTTCAGGAAACAAAACCCATGACT
>NW_003852464.1:3319164-3323123 GCF_000181295.1 Otolemur garnettii
GTGCCATCAAGACATTCCACCATCCACACGGTTGTAAAATTGTATTTCCTTATTGATCACATGATGTGGGGAGAAACAAAGGTTTCAGGCCAAATGTTCCACCACGGTCTAGATCTTCCATCTGATTCCAACCACAGTCTTCATTCCACTCACAACATTTATTAAATCCCAGTAGGAAGCAAAGGTGCAATCCTATGTTGTATGTTTACTTTGGAGCTTGACCATAAACTATCCCTATCCATTCCAAATTTTTTATTATATCTCTCATCCACCAGCACATAAAATATTTTGGATTTCCTGAAGAAAAACTATTTTCAAATCAATTGCAATCGTTTCAAGTGCTGGGGAGGCACTTCTTACCTCTTTCGTGATGTAACCATCTTTATTTATGTCATACAAATTAAATGCCCAGTTGAGTTTTTCTTGTACTGTCCCCCGGAGCAAAATGGAAAGACCCTTGATGAAATCCTAAAACAAACCAGAAGATTAAAAAATAATAATTTTATATGACATTATTAGACAACCGAAAACAAACTCCATTAACATTACCTCTCAAATGAGGGACGCCAGGGTTATAACTCTCCAGATTTTGAATCATTGATTTAGCAGATTAATGAGTCTGTGATCATCTGTTTCTCAGAGCGCTTTGTAGGTAGAGAGCACTCCTTAGTCTTAACAGTCACACTTTCTAATTGAGAGCTATGAATTCAATCTACTGCGGCGCTAGAAATTGAATCAGAACGCACACCTGAACAGCAAGACCCTGGAGTGTAAGCGCGGCTGGCTTCCATTACAAGTCCACACGATTTGCTGAAAAGAATCTAATCACCTCGTATTTTAAGGGGAGGGAGGGCAGTGCCTCATACCCATGATCCTAGCACACTGGGAGGCTGCAGAGGGCAGACTGCTGTGCTTAGGAGTTTAAGACCAGCCTGAGCAGGAGCAAGACCCTCTTTCTACTAAAAATTAAAAAAAAAAAACTAGCCAGGCATCATGGTGGGTGCCTGTAGTTCCAGCTAATCAGGAGGCTGAGGCAAGAGGAGTCCTTGAGCATAAGAGTTCAAGGTTGCTGTGAGCTATGACATCATGGCACTCTACCCAAGGCAACAGAATGAAATTCTGTCTCAAACAAAAAAAAATCAAACAACCCTCCCCCCAATAAAACACTATATTTTTAAAAATATAAGCATACATTTAACATACTTGCAATAAAAAGATTTGCTAACAAGTGGAGCTGTCCATAAAAGCTGGCCCAATTGTAGTCGTTAGTTAGAAATCCAATTATAATTTACACGTGGGCAGTGGCTAAGAGCGGGAAGCTGGAAACCAGACTGCCTGGTTTTTCCTCTACACTTTTTGGAGCAGTAATTGAAATCTCTCAAGTAGAAAGTGGCCAGTTTAAAAAAATGATGATGACAACAACTCTCAGAGAGTAACTTCACAAATTACCCTGGGCACAGAGGTGACACTTATCCTCTAATGCACAAAAATGATAAGGGGCAGGGGTCTGCATTGAATTCTGGTTTCCATTCTCTTCTGAGGAAGGCTGAAGAAGGGAAAAGGCATGGAGATTTGACTTTATAATAACCTGTACTTGTTTAGTTGTAAACTTTATTCATCTACCAAATCTTTACTGAGGGCCTCCGTGCTGGTCCTTCTGCCAGGGACCTTACCTGCCCATCCAAGCCTGCCATGGCTTAGAATGAAGAGTTTGCAGGTAGTTGCATTACTGGGTGATGACACGATTGATGTTATTATTAATTGGATTTGTTTGAAAAATCCCCCAACTAATAATGACTACGGTTAACATCTCATAAATATTGAGCACATATTTGGTACCAGGCATAGAGCCAAAGCTTTAACTGACATTATGATTTTTAATCCTCACATTATCCCATGGTGGCTCTTTGGTTACTGATGTATTACAGACATGAGCACTAAGGCCCAGAGAATTTAAATACTCATCCCAGGGCCTCGAGCCACTTGGTGACACAGATCTGTCATATCGAGATGCCAGGCCTCTCCTGTCTTAGTCATTCTGCCCTTCAAGTTCAAGCAAATTAAGTGGAAAACTTCTGTTTTTCCTTCATCATAGAATCAGATGGTCTCCCTACTATACCTCCCAGAATGCTATTGCTACCCCCAAAGTGTTTAATCCCTAACCATTTCTGTTCTCTAAGGACTTTCCAGGGCAGGTAATTGATTTAGAAGAAAATAACTGTAATAGCTTAGTTTTAAATTCTATTTTGCTTCAACCTTTATTAATTTAGCCATTAGTTGGCCTTTAAAAGGAAAGGCATTTTACCAACATGCATATCATGTATAACCATTACAACTAATTTTCCAAATTATAATCAACGTTCATCACAATTACCAGCATTTTACATAAATATTATAAAAGCAACCTTACGCACGGTGCCCTATCATTAATACCAGACTAAATTTACATGTAAAATTGGTTATAATATGGGCCTTGGGAAAACCAGTGTTCTATTTCTGATACATAAATAATGTCAACTATTGAAATAACTATCAGTATTTGCCCTCCTCATCTTCTGCAAACCAGTTTTGTATTTGAGGCCACGTGCTGTGGCTCATGTCTGTAATCCTAGCACTTTGGGAGGTCTAGGCAGGTAGATTGCTAGAGTTCAGGAGTTCGAGACCAGCCTGAGCAAGAAGGAGACTCCGTCTCTGAAAAACAGCTGGGCATTGTGTCAGGCACCTGTAGTCCCAGCTCTTTGGGAGGCTGAGACAAGAGGATTGCTTAAGTCCCAGCCAAAAGTTTGAGGTTGCTGTGAGCTATGCTGCCACCATACTCTACTGAGGGCAACAGAGTGAGACTGTCTCAAAAAAAAAAAAAAATTCTTTAACTTCTATGTTATAGGAAAATTGAGGCTGGCCTGGAATTAATCTTGTTGGTAAAATGCAGCTTAGCACAGATGATTTAAGTTGACATTTGCAGAGGAAGAAATGTCACAGGACACTGTTGCCTAGAAGACTCCCCTGTCATCCCCTGTCCCCTGCTAACCGCTCTTCCTCACCCGGGTAAACCCGTCCATCTCTGCTTCTCAGTTCCTGCCATCTCCTCAGCCATTTCCGGCTTCTAGTCTCTTCTCAGTGACACCCCTGGGTGACATTTAGTGAGTCCACCTTTCTATTAGTGCCGTCCAGTTTGCATGAGGACAGGGCAAAGCGCGGGAGAGGAGCAGTGGCTGAGCTGAGCGGCACTGCGGAAGACTGCCCCTTCCCTTCTCGTCCTGACTCCGCAAAGCCCTAGAACCCACCGGGCTGCCTGTCGCCATATCAACTTTGATTCTCTTAAGCACGACAGACTTTGTTGCAATATAATTCTACCAGCTTTATTTTAATATCCTTCAAACTCGTTTCCTGTTTCACCTCAAATGCCCTCTCTGCAATTCAGGCTTTCAGCATCAGCTCCCATCTGGACTCTTGGAATAAATAGCTGTTAATTGCACTTGGTATTTCCAGGAACATAGCTGGGGATGTTGACATCCCTGCCAAAAATTCCTCAAGGACTCCTCAGCTCTTAGAGCGCAGTCCAAGCTCCTGGGCACTCTGCATGCAGCTTGTCAGCATGTGGCTGCGGCCTCCTTCCCTGGCATCCCCCTTCCCTGGCATCCCCTCTCCGCTCCTGAATTTCGTATTCTCTCTTCTCCGTGATCACATTGTTTTCTTTTCTTTCCGGGCTCTTCCTTGGTTCCTGGGCCTGATCCCCTCTGCCTGGCCTCTGCCTCACTGCCCACTGCTTCCCATCCCATCCCGAGCCTTTACTCCTCCTGAGCTGCTCCAGCTCTGGGGGGATCCTGAAGGGGGCAGGGTCTTTCAAGACCTGTGGAACCGGCGGCGATCCCCATTCTCGCCGCCCTGCTTGTCCTTCAAACTCAGTCCCTCAGTCCTGCTGGGCAGGCTCCAGCCACTGCCCTCCTGCCACCACTAGC
>NW_003852464.1:3323578-3324286 GCF_000181295.1 Otolemur garnettii
TGTGTGTGTGTGTATACACATATAACTGTGTAACAATCTAAGACATTCCGTTCTACTGGATGTTTATATACAGTACTCATGACAAAATTGCATACTTCCACTAAGATCACCTAAAGTTTGTGATCAAAAAAGCTTGTAAAACTGCCAAGCTGGTGCATAGAATATTTTTTCTACGTTTATTTTCTTGCCTGGCTGCCCCACTCTCTAGGCCTTCCATGGAACAGCCTTTGGCTTCATCGTCTTTCTGTTTCCAAGTCCTACCACAGGGACCAGCCTACAGCAGGTACCCACAAATATCAGTTAAATCCTTTGCCTTCTGGGGTTGTTCAGATACAGTTGAGTCAATGGACTGTCCGTGTACAAGCAGATGTAGAATGCCAGATGTAAACATGGGTCGTCATGTGTATTTCCTTTGAAAGACAAGGGGAGCTTCTTGGCCATTCCAAGGGGGAAAGAAAGTGATCAAATGGCCAAACTCAAATAGAAATTGCTTGAGTCTTTGCAATAGAAACATTTGAGTTTGGTTGTTGAGTGTCTCAAGTCAAATGCTATGAAAATGGCCCAAGACTTACCTCAAAACTCACAGCTCCATTGTGGTCCGTATCAAAAGCATTGAACAGAAAGTGTGCGTATGTCGTCGAGTCTGAAATGTCAAGAAGGGAGTATCGTTAAGCCCGTATTTCCTCATCCTGCAGAAGACTTGGCTAG
>NW_003852464.1:3324537-3326351 GCF_000181295.1 Otolemur garnettii
GCTTAGACTGCCTCTAGAAGCAAAGTAATAAAAAATATTAGTAATGAGACAAAGATGAGTTCTACTGTTGGTGCTCCTGTCGTCATTAGCCCCTCCTGTTACAACTGTTACAACTCAGAGAGGGATCCTGGGACTCAGAGAGGTTGAGAGAGTAACTTGTCCAAAGTCACACAGTCAACAAGGAATCCATCTGGGAGGTGAACTCAGGTCTTTCAGACTCTGAGAACTGGGTAAGTTGGCTGATGGAGTGGGACCAGGGGTGACTTGCCTGGTTTCTTGACAATGTTACAAGGGGACAGGGTGGTCCTAATGCTCCTAGTTCCATGCGGTGGGGAGGGAGCCCCTTCTCTGTGTGGGTCCTGGGTGGGGTTCCAGGATCTGGATAATGGCGGGCAGGGATGCATCCTCTCTAATCTCCTATCCCCAGTGCCTCCCCATGTGGCCTCTTGACACCGATGTCCTCTGAAATCCAACGCTTCCTCTCAGTTTGCTTCTAGCAGGATTTATCCCGTCTCATTTTTTCTCCCTTCCTCTTCCCCTACGTATCCCTTATCTCCTTAATCTCTCAGCTTTCCGCCTTTTCATTTTAAAAGTCTGTATTTTCTCTTATTGTTTTCTTTTCTCGGCACCGGCTTTCATTTGTAAGTGCTTTTGTGCTCAACCCTTGATCAAATTTACACAATTCTTTTCCGTGTTTCATCTCATGGGCCTTAGCCTTTCATCTTAACCTTTTTTATCTTTTCAAAAAAAAAAAATTGTAACCTTTCAGCTCATTGGCCCCAGTCTTTCATCTTCGGCTTAAAATCTCCTCTATTTCTACTTTATAACTTTTAACCTTTATTTTTATTGCATTTTAACATAACTTCTATTCCATTGTTGCTTTAAGAATTGCTTTTAAAGGCTACCAAGAAGTTAGGTTAGAGAAGCATCAGCAGAGAATTGCCCGCTCCAAATAAGAGAGGCCAGAAGTCCTCTAAACTTCCCTCCAGGCTCTCAGGGCCTATAACCTACTTAGGGATTATTTTGTCTGAATGCTTCTCTGCAGCAGTTAACAACATTGAAGGTTGTACACTTCATGAGGCTAATTATACACTCAGTTTCTTGAAGTCATGGCATCATCTCCTCTCATCTCTTACCTTTAAATGTGATATGAAGAACCACTTAAACATACAACTCATTGACACTGTTTTCACTGAACTCATCAGCTACCCAATTAGGGTCTAAATAATATGTAAAACTGATGTCTAGAGTGGATGTCCATCTAGGACAGATGGGTTGCAGGAAAGAAATCGTTTTAAAGATGGGGCCAGGGGCTTTGTTGCCGTCCGTGTAGCTCCAGAGTCGGGAAGTTGCACTGAGGAGGCATCAAGAATTGGCCGCCTGTTTCTATTTGTGAAGTTGCTTTGCTCCCAACTGTGATAACCAAGCCCCCTACCCTTGGAAAAGCAGCTTCCTTTGAATCCATTAGTCACAGCCCCCTTAAGGGTGGGGAGGAGAATTTTGAGAAGAGGCTTGAAGATAAGGGAGTGTGTAGGGAGGGGAAGAACTAGGAGGAGAAACTTGAGATAAGAGAGTGCGAGGGAGTAGAGGCTTGATACACCCCTACCCCCCCTTGTACTATGCAATTCTCCTCCCCGCCCTACCCCTAGGCTAACAGCAATGATTCAGCTGCTGCGTCTCTTCCTGCTTGCTGTGATGCAGAAATAGGGTATAAAGACCTATTTGACCTGTCATTCAAGGTCGCTTGCTTCCTATGGCAATGACCCCTGGGCAGGTACAATAAATTTCTATTAATTATTTACATTTAAGGGGGG
>NW_003852464.1:3326683-3327888 GCF_000181295.1 Otolemur garnettii
GCAGCCATCATTGTTGTTTGGCGGGTCTGGGCTGGGGATTCGAACCCGCCACCTTAGGTGTATGTGGCTGGTGCCTTAGCCGCTTTAGCCACAGGCGCTGAGCCTGTTAACCCTGTTGATGCCACTAGGGTGAATGCTCCCCAAGCAGAACTTAGCAAGCATAACTCATGATAATGGCTCAGAACAAGTGATGTTTGCATCTTTTTTTAAATTTACAAAGTAAAATAACAAGGGCATATGATAATTACTGTTCTTTTCAAATGGAACTTCTCTAAAGCTCGATGTGTGGGAATTACACTCTCAAGTTTCATGCTGTCCTACTACAGAGGACTTCTTGTTCTTCTAAATGTACCTTGGCAATATTCCGAGAAGTTAAACCAGTTTTCCAGTCTCCATACTCCATGCATAGAGCTTCTGGTAATAGCACAGTGGAGCCAGACTGCTGGAATTTGAATCTCAGCTTTACCAAAGATTACCTCCATGACATTGGGAAAATTGTTTAATCTCTCTGCACCTCAGTTTCCCTGATCTGCAAAAGGTTAGCTATACCCTGTACCTAACTATACTCTATAACTATACTTTGTACCTCTCAGAGTCCTTAGGAAGTTTAAATGGAATGCCATATACAAAGTGTTTTGTACAGTCCTAGGCACCTATCAAATTTTTAATAAATATTATAATAAGTACAGCTAGGGCGGCGCCCATAGCTCAGTGGGTAGGGCACCAGCCACATACACTGAGGCTGGCTGGTTCAAACCTGACCCAGGCCAGCTAAAATAACAATGAAGCAAGAGAATGGCTTAAGTCCAAGAGTTTGAGGTTGCTGTGAGCTGTGACACCACAGCACTCTAGCCAGGGCAACAGCTTGACACTCAGCCTCAAAATAAATAAATACAGCTATTAAAATTATTTTATACATAATAAAATATGTATAAACCATACATATCTTATTGCAACCATCTTAAAGAAATCTCATCAAATCTTTTATAAATATAACATGTTTTTGCCTAAAAGAGTTCCTGTTTTTGTGGGATCTCTGGGCAGCCAGAGCTCTAATTTAATGTAATCTCACACTCAATAAAGGCCAGTAGAATTAGGTTATGAAAATCAACTAGCCTTGTGATGTAGTTTGGATTTCTTCTGGCAGGCATTTGCAGACTGCGAACATTTTAAAAGAGAGGACAAAGTGTCTAGCTTAGAGCAGG
>NW_003852464.1:3328082-3331648 GCF_000181295.1 Otolemur garnettii
TCTAACCAGGCAGGAGAGCAGATGAAATGAGGAAAAAAACTGTCCACAAAAGCTTCTATGGTTCTAGTTTCACGTGACTGTTCTTAGGCGCTCAGTAAATGTTAAAAGAATGAAGAACTGATTTCCTGGATTCTGGGTATCTCAAAAGATACTCAGGAGAAACTCCTTTCTCCCCATGTGACCCAGTGGTTTTCGATCACAATTCCTTACATAATAAAAAGTTACTGGGTTTGAGGGGCTGAGATTGCCTCCATTCCCTGTGATTTTACTTCTAATGTTGAAAAATAAATGTTGAAATGTTACAGGTGGGCAAAAAATTCTTTTCTATGTTCTTAGGAAGAGATCTTGGCTATTATTTAGTAATTATCTACATTGTGCAGAGGTGGAAAACAGGTGCAGATACTTTTAGTGACTTGTTAAGGTCACCTGGTTGGTCAATGGTAGAGCTGCAGTGAAATTAAGACATTCTGGTACTAACTCTTAGAAAGAAAGAATATTAATTAGAGTACTAAGAAGAGGGGAGGGAAAAAAGGAGTGAGGGATAAATAATTAAGTATTAGATACAATGTACATTATTCTGGCGATGGGCAGAATAATGCATAAGTATATAATTATATAAAATATAAATATATTCATATATGTATTAAAATTATATAATTTGAATTACATACTTCATCTATGTTAAAAAACAACACTTTTGCCCCAAATCTAGTCTAATAAAAACAAACATGAGAATAGAAAAAAAATAAAATCTATGGATTCTTTTAAACTGACTCCCATATTTTACAGAGGATCAACCTGAGGTCCAGAAAAATAAACCACTTGAGGTCACATCGCTTGGTGTCCACAGTCTACCCACCAACTCAGGACTCCAGGCTTGGTTCACTGTTCTTAATCCAATTCCCAAACCACAGTGATGACACCAACTAACGCTTGAAGTAGTTGTTCATACTACTTGAAAAAATACCCTTGTCATGTCTCAGATTTGCGGTATCAAATTAATCTGGTTAATTTCTTTCTTCCCCACCCCAAAACCCTGCTTCCACCTGAATTCAAGCACAAGGTACAGAATTAGCTTAATGGATTCAAATACGCAATTCATGGCCTTGTTGTTATGGTAAGGCACGTCTGTGTATGTGAAGAGTAGTTTCTGTCTCCTACAAACCATGCTGAAGGCTGCTGGACATTCTGCCCTAGGACAGGGAGAATCCTCAGTGGGTGGGGTTTTATTTACGAGTTTTCATCTTTATATCCACAGAATCCCTGATGTAACTCAAGGGCTTTGCATGCAGCAGCTGCTCAATAAATGCTTGTTGACCTAAATTCTTCTGACTTGAGTTCATTCATTCATTCTGTCCTTCCATGGCCATTTTATCAGATGCCTAGTGCCATCAATGTGTGCGGAAAATTCCTAAAACCCAAGCAGGCCTAGCCCAGGAAAGTAGAATGTTTATGGGCTTTTAAGACACTTAGTGTGCTAAAAACGTACGCACTAAATCTTCCACTTTATGTGCAGTTGAAAAAGTATCGCTGTAACCACAGAGGCAACAGCAGCCACAAGCTAGTCCCACTCTGTTTGCTCTACAGCAGGTGTCTTTTATGCCCTGCAAACAGG
Source organism: Otolemur garnettii (assembly GCF_000181295.1). NCBI lineage: Eukaryota > Metazoa > Chordata > Mammalia > Primates > Galagidae > Otolemur > Otolemur garnettii. The sequence continues at coordinate 3,329,698 of NW_003852464.1, forward strand.
GGCTTCTGTTCAATGCTGTGCTGATGTCAGGAGCTCCAAACACGTGCTTGACAGTCTATCTCACTAAGCAATGGAGAAAACTAAGAGCCTGACACAAGTCACATTGCAGGAGATTCTGCAGATAAGCCAAAGCACTTTCCTGGGGGAAATGGTGAGTGATTGTCATTTACAAAACCCACGGTTGTTACTGTTGGAAATGAAAGACACCTGCTGGTTTCAGGGCATCGTCCTGCATGGGGACGTGGGAGGGTGCCCACGACTGGAATTTGCCTGCCATCAGAGATCACACCCTTTCTTAGGATGGTTCTCCGTTTCTGGCCTCATGTAAGAAATAGTTGGCATCTATCAATTTTTTAAATTCCAAATCATCCTCCTTTAAAATATTTCATTTCCCCTAGTGACGACGGATGCTTTTAGATTTATGCATTCAATGAACACGAATAACCAAAGCATTTTTAAGAGCGCTAAAGTGATGTCTTCCTTCATTCTCTCTGGATTTTGTCACAAGACTCCTTTGTAAAGTTGATGTTCTGTACTTATGCAGACGCTCTCTAGTGGAAATGTTATTCTTCAAATAAACGTAAAATTTTAATATGGAGCTGTATCTAATTTGTGCCATGCAATAACTTTATTTGAAATAATGAAAGAAAGATGTAAAGAGTTCTACTTGTGGCTCAGCACCCATAGTTCAGAGGTTAGGGCGTCAGCCACATACACTAGGGCTGGAGGGTTCTAGCCCAGCCCAGGCCAGCTAGAACAAAAATGACAACTCTAACAAAAAAATAGCCCAGTGTTGTGGTGGGTACCTGTAGTTCCAGCTACTTGGGAGGCTGAGACAAGAGAATCGCTTAAGCCCAAGAGTTTGAGGTTGCTGTGAGCTGTGACACCATGGCATTCTACTGAGGGGGACATAGTGAGACTTTGTCTCAAAAAAAAAAAAAAAGATTTCCACTTGTGCTGGGGTTTGGATATTAACACCTATTAATATGTTGGTAGACACTCAGATGGTAAATGTGATTTTTCTGAAAATAATCCCATGGGTTTTAAGTAATTTAGAAGTTACATAATACCCCAAGTTCATCTTTTATTAATGCAGGCACTGGAGCCATTACAGTCCTGACCACTGACAGATCACAGCTGTCAGTGGTCAGTTAGAACAGCCCTCCCCGTGCACTGGAGTAATGAGATGGGGGTGGTGATTGTCACTCTCAATCCATGTGACAATGGATCTCCCTGTGTTCTCTCTGAATTCTAATTTAATTCTTTTAAAAGACCATCGTCAATACAAATCTCTGTTTTGACGATTGATGCACAAACTTATCTCACACTTGCTCAAACATCAGCAATTAAGTGGATTAAAAACCAAAGTGGAATCTAACCTTTGTATGAAAAACAAATACATATTTAAGTGGCATCTACGTTTTAGAATTCCTTTTAGAGATACTAGTCCAATATGAGGTTATAAACACCATGTGAGGGGGTGTCATTCATTCGTTCCTTTACATTACAAGCCCTGATCAAGCGTTGTTGCCTGTAGGTGACTGTTCCATAACCTACAGATACATCAGCAAACAGAGGAAAATCTCTGTTCCCTTGGGACTGTCATTCTTTCTAATGGGGAGAGAGATAGTAAAAAACAAAAACAACAACAACAAAACAACCCAATATTAGTGAAATATATGTTATTAGACCCTCTTGCATGCTGGGAAGTATAAAACAGGGGAAAGAGATGGGGTACGTTCAAGGCATTGCAATTTCAGACAGGGCTGAGGGAGGGCCTCACTGAGAAGATGGAATTTGAGTAAAAGCAAAGGAGGTGAGATCCTGAGATGGACATTTGAGAGAAGAGAATTTCAGGTAGAGGGCAAAGCAAGTTCAAAGGCCCCGGAGCAGCACAGCAGGATTGCAAGGGGGCCCGTGTGTCTGGGGCAGAGTGAGTCAGGTCAGAGAA
>NW_003852464.1:3332015-3333471 GCF_000181295.1 Otolemur garnettii
TGAAGCCTTCTTCCTCCTGGCTTGTGTTCCCCTCTGACCCACCTGCTGACTCCTCCAGATCTGAATTCTACTTACGATCTCTCTCCTGTCTATTTATTTATTATCATTATTTTTTTTATTAAATCATAGCTGTGTACATTAATGCATTTATGGGGTATATAATGTGCTGGTTTTATATACAATTTGAAATACTTACAACAAACTAGCTAACATTGCCTTTACCGCACTTTTTCATTATTGTGTTAAGACATTTATACTCTACACTTAATAGATTTGACATGTACCCTTGTAAAATGCACCGTAGGTGTTGTCCCACCAATTACCCTCCCTCCACTCATTCTCCCCCATCTCCTCCCCTCCCTCTCCTCTTTCCCATTCATCTTGGGCTATAGTTGGGTTAGAGCTTTCCTATGGAAGTGTGGGTGATTATATTTTGGTTTCATAGTAGAGCTGAGTACAATGGATACTTTTTCTTCCATTCTTGAGATACCTTACTTGTCCCCCTCCTTAACAGCTCCATCTCTATGTATAAACAAGTCCTGGCCTTTTCTATTTTAAAAACAAATTCCTCCAGCTATAGCTGCCCGGTACTGTTGTCTGCTTTCTTCACACCTCCATGCTAGTCCAGCCCTGTTTCTTGGAAGTACAGGCTCGGCGCCCATAGTTTGGTGGTTAGGGCACCAACCACATACCCCAAGGGAGGTGGATTTGAACCCGGCCTGGGCCTGCTAAACAACAGTGACAATTGCAACAAAAAATAGCCAGGCATTGTGGCAGGTGCCTGTAGTCCCAGTTACTTGGGAGGCCGAGGCAAGAGAATCCGTTTGAGGTTGCTGTGAGCTGTGACATCAGAGCACTCTACTGAGGGTGATATAGAGGGACTGTGTCTCCGAAAAAAAAAGAAAGTGCTGTCTCTACTGGTTGTCTGTTTTCTTACTTCCCACATTTTCTTTCTCCCTCTGCACTGGGGCTTCTGCCTGTGGGCTCCACTCCCTGGCCCTTGATTAGAGCAGCACTGATGCCTCCAACAATGACCTCTGCATGGCCACATCCCAAGGCCACCTGGCACTCCTTACCTGCCTCTGGGGGTTAATGTCTTGGTTCCCTTCACTTCTCAACTAGCCATCTCACTTGTGCTATTCCCGTATCTTCGGCTGTCCCTTCTCAGTCCCCTGCAGGGGTCCCTTCTCCTTCTCCTGGTCCTTTCTGTCTACTCTGGAATTTCATGCTTGACTCATGGAGTTCACAGTTTTTGATGTTTCTCCTGATAACCTCCTCTACATCAGGATTTATCCACCACTTCTTGGTAAATAATTATCAAATCTCATCTGTTTCTCTAACTTTTCCTGTGAGTCTTAGATCTGTACCAACGTATTGAGCCTAAGACCCCACCGGTACATCAAATGTAACTTGTCCAAACTTGAGATTGCCATCCCTCCACTTCTCCTGTGACCAA
>NW_003852464.1:3334370-3335526 GCF_000181295.1 Otolemur garnettii
GGACACAGTTGGCTGTGAGACACGTGTGAGCTGGGCGTCTGTTGCATGACTGAAAGTCAGTGGAAGGTCAGGATGATAAGTTCCAGTGGAAAATGCACCTCTTCAAGCTCATCTAAAGCGCTTATGTGATTGTGGTGCTGCCCTTGTGTTTTAGATTAAAATAATATCTAGGATGATTTTAATTTTCTCCAATGAGGGGAACACAGTAATGAGTTACGGAAAGAGTGACAGCAGACAGTGCACTGAGTGAGGCTGCAGAAAATCTGGGTCATAACCCAGATCTGCCACTGAGTTGCTATGTGGCCCTGAGCAAACCATTCGACTTTGCTAAGCCCCAGATTTCACATCTGTAAACGGAGAATAATTACATTTGTCCTAATTTTGAGAGCTGGAAGATTCAAATGGGACCTATATTGCCTACAAATGAGCTCTGTGGCATTGGCGGGTCCTCGTAATAGGCAGAAAGCACTGTGCATAGTACCAGGCACACGGTAATACTTGTTGTATTCAACTCAAGGGCGACTTCTTGGATATTTGTTAATTTGTAAGTAGCTTGCTTTTATGATATGTTCAAAATGATAGGCACTTGCATGCTATGAATTAATTATTTTACATAAAGATTAAAAATATAGAGTCACCCTATGAAAAAATTAAACCAAAGTCAAGATTGCAAGCATAACTCTAACTCGGAGGGTGTGTGAACAAGGCCACATTTGTACTCACCTCCCTGTGGAAAGAACTGGGAGTAAATCTCTTTGAAAGTTTCTTCATTAACGACACCGCTGGGGCATTCCTGGGGAAAGTGCAGAGAAGCAACATGAGCAAAGTGTTCAGAAAACTGGCGTCCCCCTTTTGCGTACTTTGAAACACACTGTCTCTTGTTCAAAGCTGCACCCAGAAAGTTAACCATCCCTCTATCATTACGAAGAGAACCAGACCACACAATAAACTTCTCTTTGTCCCAGTTCTCATGGAATTAAAGACAAAATTCAGTTGTAAATATTTTTGCACATCGAGTATCAAAGTAGGTCCGACACATCCAAACTCAAAGCTGCTTTGGAGAACACGTGTTCATCATGAATGAGGGAAGAGGGAAGAACATGGTTTTTCACACAGCAAGAAGACTGCAAGATGCTTATAATATGGTCTTTACTGG
>NW_003852464.1:3335885-3337340 GCF_000181295.1 Otolemur garnettii
ACTCCAGGTTTTTTATAAACTTCAGGAGAGGACGGTTTGCAAAGAAAGAGGCATATAAATTCCCCCCTTTGTCTCAGGCTGGGGGACCCATGGATACTGACCTTGGGAAGTGCCCTCATTCAGAGTATTGACCTAGAAGGGCCACAGGGAAGGGCTGGCCCTCTGAAAGTGGTTTTGGAATTTTCTCTAAAAGAAATTGAAATCTAAAATTTCAAAAGAGGTCTTCCTTGGTACAGAAAATGAAGTCTGAGCAAGTGACACTTAGACTGAGTTAAGGGAAAAACTTGCTCCACTCTCTGGAGTTGTAAGGACAGTCTGGGTAAGAATGTGGGGCTTAGAGAATCCCCTGCCCCCACAGAACGGTGGAGACTGATAGTCACATGACAGTCCATCACAGAAGGCACACATTGTGGGGTCCTGCCTTGGTTACCCATCAGGCATTGGTTCCTGGAGCCTGCAAATGCCAAAAAACATTCATGATCAGGTTGTGGAGTTGGCCCCGTGGACCCCACAGATATGACAAGCTGATAGTCCATATCCATACTCTGTACTTTGATGCACATCAAAACTGCACAGCCAGGCTGGGCCTGGTGGCTCATGCCCGTAGTCCCAGCACTCTGGGGGACTGAGGCAGGTGGATTGGTTGAGCTCAGGAGTTCAAGACTAGCCTAAGCAAGAGGGAGACCCCATCTCTATTTAACATGGAAAAACTAGCTTGAAATAGTGATGGGCACCTGTAGTCCCAGCTACTCAGGAGGCTGAGACAAGAGGATTGCTCAAGCCTAAGAGTTTGAGGGTGCTATGAGCTATGATGATGCCGTGGTACTCTACCCTTGGTGACAGAGTGAGAGCCTGTGGAAAGAAAGAAAGAGAGAGAGAGAGAGAAACAAACAAACTTCACATACAGAGAGATGATGACTGTGCTTATTGAAAAACATCTGTGTATAAGTGGACCTGTGCCTTCCCTCTTTCCTTTCTTGACAGATTTTCACTATGTTGCCTTCGGTAGAGTGCCGTAGCATCACAGCTCACAGCAACCTCAGACTCTTGGGCTTAAGCGATTCTCTTGCCTCAGCCTCCCAAGTAGCTGGGACTACAGGTGCCTGCCACAACGCCTGGCTATTTGTTAGTTGTAGTTGTCCTTGTTTGCCAGGCCCGGGCTGGGTTCGAACCTGCCAGCTCTGGTGTATGTGACCGGCGCCCTAACCACTGAGCTACAGGCGCCGAGCCAGGACCTGTGCATTTCAAACCCCTCTTGTTCAAGGACCAGCTGTACGTTTAGGTGGGAAAGTGATCAGCCTGGTTCAGTCTTGGTAAGCAGCTCCTTACCAACAGTCTCGTGTGCTCCAAGCTGCCCCTACTCCAGTGGTCACAGCACCCACACTGTCTACCTGGTGTCTCCTTGGGACTTAGTTCACTGAGGAGAAATCAACAATTTGCTCCCTTCCCAAGAAG
>NW_003852464.1:3337871-3351549 GCF_000181295.1 Otolemur garnettii
CCAACAGGATTAGAACAAAGAAAAAACAATCAAAACCAAATGAGGAAGAAAGCATACAAGCCAACCTTGAAGTTCAGTTCAGTATTGCGTGTTAGGTTGCCTTAGCCCTGATGCCCAAGTATTTGTTTGCTCAAGTATTATTCTGGAGATTTCTGTGAGGGTGTTTAGGTGTGAGATTTACATTTAATGGGGCGAATGTTAAAGTGAAGCAAATTGCCCTCTGCAGTTTGAGTAGGCTTCATAGAATCAGTTAAAGTCCTGAACAAAACAAAGATCGACCTCCCCAGAGCAGGAAAGAATTCTCCAGCAGATATCTGGAGACTTCACCTCCAGCACGGGTTCCTCCTTGTCTGTCAGAAGACTGCCTTTGGACTTGAACTACAACTCTTCTGAGGCTCCAGCTTGCCAGCTTCCCCCGTCAGATTTTGGACTGGCCAAGCCTCCACAAAGTGTGAGCCAATTCCTTAATCAATCTCTTCCTCTCTCTATACACACATCCTCTTGGTTCTGTTTCCTATAAGAAACCTAATAAATATATAAATGAATTAACAATCAACAGCTTAGAGTCCAAAAAGGAAAGGAGGCATGTACACAGCTAATCACTCACAACTTTTAACTAACTGGCTGTATCTAGCCAGCAGCAACAGGACAATTTTTAGACTAAATAAACACTTCGTAGCTGGACCTTCTCACACATGGAAGTTATGATTTATTGGCTATTTATCTCCCAGCCATCTGCTTGGACTAGGAAGGAGAGGGCAAGTACCTGGCTGTCTGCCAGCAGGTGGTAAATCTGTGCAAGGTTAGAACTGGAAAGCTGCCTCCGAGTTAAAAGTGACACTCATGAGAGATGGGACTAAGAAGGAAAAAGACATCTGTGCTCAGCAAACTTATTAGCTACCTTGAGTCTCTAGACACGTTTGATAGATGCATCTTATAATGTGAGATGCTACTTAGAAATTACCTACCTTATGTGCATTTGTTTTATGTTTAATCACGTGTATGTGTCAGAAAAATCCCTTCTCTGCCAACTGAAAGCTCCTGGTCAAATCTCAGGGTGAAAAATCCCACCAGGTGAATTCGTCTTTATCCATCTCACATTCATACACACTGATTTCCATTGCTACAAATACATAGTGCAAGCCTATTATTCTAGAAACTCTTCCAGGAGCTGGGGCTGCAACAATACACAGGTCAAAGGTCTTACCCTTGTGGAATCTACATCTGAGTAGAAGAATATATAGACTGTCTTAGTTTGTTCATGCTGCTATAACACACCACCATAGGCTGGGTAGCTTATAAATAACAGAAATTTATTCCTCACAGTTCCGAAGGCTGGGAAGTCTGAGCTCCCAGGGTCATCAGATGCAGTCCTTGGTGAGTGCGCATTCCTGCCTCATCGATGGCACCGTCCAGCCGTGCCCTTACATGGTAGAAGGGGAATCTAGCTTGGGGTGCGGGATCCTTTTTTAATCTCAGTCTCTTTAGAGATTGTCAAAAATTTCCAATGCCATCTATATTGCAAGTTGTCACAGTGGGGCCTTAGGAAAAGTTTTCAATTAGTAATAATTTTGTCTAGGATAAAATCTCATTGGCTATAATACTGCCACTGTGTAGCTTGTGGGGTCTTTTTATGTAAGGGGACTAATCCCAATCCTTAGGGCTCTGCCCAAATGATCTAAACTCCTCCCAAATGCTACACTTTTTAGTTTTTTTGACAGAGTCTCACTTTTCAGCATTTGTAGTGTGCTGTAGCTTCATAGCTCACAGCAACCTCAAACTCTTGGGCTGTGAGCCCAAGAGTGTGAGAGAGGTGTGGTCTCACTCTTGCTCAGACTGGTCTTGAACTCCTGAGCTCAAGCAATCTGTCTGCCTCGGCTTCCCAGAGTGCTAAGATTACAGGTGCAAGCCACCAAGTCTGGCCCTGGCCCCACCTACTAATACCATCAAATTGGGCTTTAGGATTTCAACAAATGAGCTTATAAAGCACATATGAGCTATGCCTCCTACTCCAGCATTAGAAATTGAATTCACTCTATCTAATATCATCAGACTTTTCCCTAAAAGACAGGGGAATACTGTAATCATAAATGACAGCTGAAAAGAATAAAGGCTACCATCCTGGAAATAAATGTCAGTAGGAAGCCAGGAGCATTTTAGTCATTAATTTAAATGAAAGTTTTCCCTAGCAATGCTTCCAGGAGTACGTCAGAAATACAGTTACCATGAAAAGTGTTGGGAGTGGTGCTTTGGAGAAAGATCATGTAAGCATAGGAAATTGCTAATGAACTTCTTTTGTGAGGTGTGTCATGAGTCATTATACTTTCACCTCATAAATAAAAACCCTTCAGCCACTTCCTTGAAAGTTGTCAGAACTCTGGTGAAATGCACAAGAAATTATTGCATTGGTATGTAAATGAGATTCATTATAATAACACAATCATAATATACTGCCTACTCTGACAATATTTATCCACTATTTTAGCCAAAATCTCTTCTCTTAAATCATTCTCTTCTGGCATATGCCCTTGCCTCAGGTTCAGAGCTGTTATTAAACATTTAGAGAAAACTCTTCTCAAAAAATATAAATATTTCATAGGCTTAAATTAGATAAATTAGCTAATACATAGTTATTTGGGAAGCCTTTTATGATACATGTACTATCACACCTTTTAAGCTTCTATGTATTTCATCAACTCTGACACCCATCCCTGGAGCAGAGGGGGACATACATGGCCATATGCTTGGCACACCAGTCACAATGTTATTTTGCATGTAGCATGATACTTTAAAGATGTCCTAACATTTTACATTGCAGGTCAATTTTCAAAATTTAAATGGTGCAGTGTGACAAACTGAGATATCAGCTGATATCAACAGATTCTGTTTGTGGACCTCTCTGCTCCCTTTATGGTCAGTAAAATTTGAGGGCAGGGATCAAACTTTACAGAACCCAGCAGTATTAAGAACAGGGGATATTAAAAGTGCTTAACCTGAATGGAAAAATAGTCATTTTTTAGCCGTTAAGAAATTAGAAAATAAACTAGTTCTAGTAATATCCTTGAAAACTTGTGCCTAAACTTTTAGAACTCCATGCATCTAAAAACATTTTTTTTCCTGTTATTTTCCCGTTCTTTTCTATCCAATTGTGCTGATGCCCTGGGCTGATATTTCCCAGTTGTCACTTTCTCTTATAGACACCTCAAGTCCTGGCCAGTTCTGGAGTCTAAATGGTTATGAAGAACTTCGGAAGTTAATATCTTGGTTGCACCCAAGGTCAAGTTCCCACCTAAGACCAAGAGCAAGGAAGTTTCAGGGGTTGTGGGGCCTTGGGACCAAGTAGCATGGACATGATCACAGAAATTAAGGGGAGACCACTAGTAAAAAAAAAAAAAAAAAAAAACAGCTTTCTATTTCAACACAAAAATCCTTAATGTAGTCAACAATTGAGCTATAGAGAGCTTATTTAAAAATCACAGGATTAGCCTTTCAGTTTTCAGGTCATCAAAGCTGATCATTAAGAACTAGAACTAGGGGGGCGGGGCCTGTGGCTCAAAGGAGTAGGACACCGGCCCCATATACAGGAGGTATATCAAACCCAGCCCTGGACAAAAACTGCAAAAAAAAAGAAGAACTAGAACTAGGAAGACTTCCAACTTGGGTCTTCCCCTTTGCCAGAAGCTCTGGTACTTTTAACTCCTTCTGTCTTCCTTTCTGTCTTATAAAATCCTATCTTACCACTGGGGGTGGGGGAGAGAACTCGAACTGGCTTTAAATTTCAGTTCTAATCTCCCCAGGTACTGGAACACGTAGAAAATCCTTTACTCTTTTATGAGTCTAAGTCTTCTTATGTGTGCCTTGACCTCTAAGAAATACTGACAGGACAGGAAAATAAAACAAATGAAAAGTGAAAATAGACCATGTAGGAACAAAACCAAAGGAACTCCAAATACTGGATACCATCAACAGGTTGGATCCTTCACTGCTTTCGAAATCTGCATTAACCAGATTTCCCTCAACACAGTCCTGGGGTCAAAGTGATTAAATATGAATTGCAGATTAAGGAGAAAAAAAGGTAGGAAAATAGTTCCCTAGATATCCTCACTAGAAAAAGAGTGAGAAGTAAGTGATTGAGATTCAACTCAGCTGGCCGAGTGCCAGGATACAGGTGCATTCTGTGCCCAGGAGGGCTCAAGATCACCCAGGATGACGCAGAAATCCAAAGTACAGGCAAAGTTTCTGCAGCTCCAGCTCTTGCCTCTGACCATGTGGAAGAAGAAACTTACATGAGATTTGCAGCCAAAAAAAAAAGTGTATAATTTTCATCTGTGCTGCTAATCAAGAAATCACCTAAATGTCTTGCTCTAAGTCTAAAAAACATGTGAACTAATAGTATCTTGTAGTGAAGAAAGGAGAAGTTACATGTACAGAACTTCTAGCATGGTATATTAGGCACTCTACAAGTTTGATTTTTTTTTCCCCAGACGAGCGTGCAGTGGCATGAGCCTACTTCATAGCAAATTGAAATACCTGCATTCAGGCCATCCTCCTGCTTCAGCCTCCCGAGTAGATGGGATTACAGGTGCCCACTACCGCAACCAGATAATTTTTCTATTTTCAGTAGAGAGGAGGCTGGTCTCAAACTCCTGAGCTCAAGTGATTCTCTGGCCTTGGACTCACAGAATACTGCCCACTCACAGGTGTGAGCCACTGCACTTGGCCTGATTTTTTTAAAACATTCTTTCTTCAACTTAACTTATACCAATTCTACAAAAAGAGATTGCCTACATTTTGTAGGAAAAGGCTTCCTGGGGTTTGGCCAGAGATTTGAATCTGTATTAGGATGACTGTAGAATTCTTGCATTTAGATGCTGTCAAAAAAGAATTTTCCTAACATTCTGCCAAAGAGAGGGCTCATTTGGTGAGGGTCATTTTGTGAATGATGACACTATTAAGTACCCAAAAACATTCTGGGGGGGGGGAAAGACAACAGTCAGCAGGGAGAAGGCCTGCATATTAATTTTACGTTGCTGTGTAACAAATTACCATAAGCTTAGTGACTTGAGACAGCGCACATGTGTCCTACGTGGTTCTCTGGGACAAAAATCTGTCATGGCTTGGCTGTGTTCCGTCATCAGTCTCGTACTCAAAGTGTCAGCTGGCTGTGGTTCTAACCTGGGCCTTGCAGGTTTTCCCAAGCTCATTCAGGCTGTTGGCAGAGCTCAGTTTCTTGCAGTTGGAGGTCTGAGGTCCCTGTTACCTTGCCAGCTATTTGTTGGACGCTTCTGTCTCAGCCTCTCCCTCAGTAAATCACCCCCCCCCCCCAGTGTAGTTTACTCTGTCTTCAAAACAAAGCAAAGCTAAGGCCTCTTGCGTCCTCACCCTTTCTTTCCGACTTCCTTCTCTGTAAAGGGCTCATGAGATTAGATCAAGCCCACAAGGATAATCTCTGTATCTTAAGGTCAACTGTTTTGGGCCCTTAACTGGATCTATAAGAAAATTTGCTCTCAGCAGTAACCTGATTTGTATTTGAATGAATGACCAGGAGACAAGAATCTTGAGTGGCATTTTAGATATGAGCACCTGCTTCTTCTCAGTGTGGGTTGACTTGGGTTCTCACATCAGTGTCTCTTTAACAACAGTCTTTTCTACAGTTACATTCACAAGTATATCCCCTACATTGAGCAACTATATTTCTTGGGGGGCCTTAGTTTAACTCAATTTGAAAGGAATATATCCTGTCAAGGCTGTAGACTCAGCTGTGTAAAGACCAGCTGTGTTGGCAAAATTGAATGTTCTTTTTACGAATGCTAAGAATAGTATTCCTTACACTAAGTGGGCTCTGTCTAGAGCAGAAGTTTGTCTATAACTAAAGCAGAAATAAATTTTATTTTACATTTTATTAGTTGATTATGCCCTTCCTCCCTCCCTCCCTCCCTCCCTCCCTCCCTTCCTTCCTTCCTTCCTTCCTGGCAGGGTCTTGCTGTCACCCAGGCTGGAATTTAGTCATGTCATCATGGTTCACTACGGCCACTAACTCTGCTCTCGTGAGAGAGGTGGACAGCAGGTCAGACCCAGCCCTAAACACACTTTATTTATACTTCTTTCTACTTTTTTCTTTCTGATTACCAATTCTAAGAAAGGGGTAGTTTGTCCCCCTCTCGCAAATTTGCTCCTCAGTGACCTACAATTTCCAGAGGCAGTCCTGAGCCTCCAAAGCTTGGCTCTAAGTCCATGGAACATTTACTCTTGCCTAATTGTATTCTGTTAAGTATTGTTACAAATACTTAAGACATTTCCACCCTCCTTTCCCTTCCTCTTTTTGTTCTTTAGAGAAGAATTCTTCCCTCTCTCTGCAGGGAACAATTGCAAAAGGTCAAAAAAAAAAAAAAAAGCTGGGCCTAAAACCTCAGTGCTTCCAAGCACTCAGGAGGGGTGGTAACACCTCCCTCTTCTTCCACTCCAGCAGACGTGCCCCCAAAGTGCCCCCAGGCCTGGCTACTGTCAGCCAGGTGTGGCAGGACACCTGCAGAGGCCTTGGGCAGCTTGTATGGTGCACAGGGAGAGCCGTCCTGGAACAGCCTCAGTGCTTATATCATATTGAGGCACTAGAGGGCAGCAGTGTCCTCCATGACAGCCGGAAAGGCCATTCCTGGTTCTTTATCCCAGGTGTTTTTCTTCCCCTCAGCATGGCACAAGCCTGGGTACCTCTCTTTCAAGAAAACTATTTCCTTTTTATGAAAGGTTGACAGCCTCATTTCCATATTATATATCTAGAAAAATTAAGTATTTTTGGGAAAGAGGCTCAGAGACTAAGTCCTTCCTTCTGGGTGGTACATTCAAGGTAAACCAGGCCAAATTCACGGTCACTTTTTTGGCGACTGGACCACCCTTACCTTTAGTCACTGAAAGTCTGTAGTTCTAAGAAAACAAGTAAGCAAGAAAGACAACACAACAAAAATTCCAGATTTTGAGTGTGAAAACCTCGTAAAACTCTGGAGTGTGGGCCAGCGAATCAAGTTGCCTGACTCTGCTTTCCCGTTTTAAGGGACTATTTTAAACCTTTAAAATGAAAATAATGATACCACTTATATTAAGAGTATTATGAGGCTTAAGAAAGCATAGCCCGCGTACAAAATTTAGTGCAGTATCTGGCTATATACACACACCCCATACATTATGTGTGGTGGAGGTCGGTATGAACATCAGAGATCTGTCACATTTTCATATAATCCAGGATATGGTGTTTATCCCTGTTAACCATCTGCTCATTTAATCTCAGAGAGCTTTGGTAGTACACCAGCTTTCCATTTTCTTAACCTAAACGGTAGCTTCTGGAATTTCCCAGCCCCGGGTTATAATCTACTGTCGCATTTTCTAACTGTGGGACTTTGACTAAGTGACTTCTTCAAGCTGAGTTTTCTCATCATTCATTCAATCATTACATCATTTTAACAACACACAAACCCACATGATACGTCAGAGACTATAATAGGAAATGGGGCTAAAACAATCAACACGCCAGACGAGGTCCTTCAAGGTATGACTGAAACGAGGACTTGCCCAAATTATCATGAAGTTACAGGTGGAATCAGAGCTGCAGACAATTCTGGAGAACCTGCTCTAATCCAGGAAGGGCTGGGGGAAGGACTCCCCTGAGGAATTGAAGCAGAGAACTACAGATTGGGTAGGAGTTAGCAAGAGGCAGAGCTGGGAGAGGCCAAGGAGCAGGACGCCCAGATTCTGGGATGGATCAAGGACTGAGGAGATGGCAAATGAGCTGGGGCAGGACGGTCTAGAGACGAGGTGAGCTAATCCAAGGCCTGCTGGCTGGATTCAGGATCGAGGCCTTTAACACTCTTGACCTAGGTGTGACACTTAACATCCGTGTTTTGCAGGGCTCTGGAGAGAACTAAGTGATGATGGATACACAGTGCCCCGCAAAACCTCCGTCACAGTCTAAGTGATCCATATTCCTCTCTTTTCTCTTTATAGTACCCGAGTTGAATTTCTACCTCTGGTAAAGTACTTATTTAACCCATAATTATTTGGTATCTACTCTGCATCAGGCTCCCTGCTACAGACTGAACAAACGGAAATGATAAGCAAAACAAAACAGGGAAGGTCGTGCCCTCAGAGAGTCTCTCCAGTGATGAGCACTGATTGTTCTGCATGGGACGTTATTTCAGTTGCATAAGAATTTCAGCCTGTCCGGGAATTAAAGTCTCTTGCTCCCGCTCCCCAAATTATAAATAAATAAATACAGAATAAACTCTCACTACTGTGGGTTAAACTGTGAGTAACTCAGGATTATTAGGACTCAGTAGGGTCACTTCTGTATTTTCCTTGCCTTCACCAATGATTCATGAAGAAGATGATCATTTTTACAAAGTATACTTGCACCCTGTACAATGGCACAGACGATTAGGGTGGGTCTCCATACTGCTGAAAGTGCTAATGAAGGCCTCCACTGTGTTATGTTAAGAGAGAGCATCCTCCTGCAGGGCTGGGGGGTGACAAGCTCTTAGATGTAACTCATGCCTGTATTTTTTTTGAGACAGAGTCTCATTATGTCAGAGTCTCATTATGTCACCCTGGGTAGAGTGCCATGGCATCACAGCTCACAGCAACCTCAAACTCTCGGGCTTAAGCGATTCTCTTATCTCAGCCTCCCAAGTAGCTGGGACTACAGGCACCTGCCACAACACCCGGCTATTTTTTTGTTGTAGTTGCCTTGTTGTTTGGCAGGCCCGGGCTGGGTTCTAACCCACCAGCCCTGGTGTATGTGGCTGGCGCCCTACCCACCGAGCTACGGGTGCTGAGCCCCGACGCCTGTATTGATATGCTCACCCTGAAAACTGAAGTAGTCTAATTGGTATTCCTCTCCATTTTTACCTGTTTTAATATTGTGGGCAGGTATGGCATTATCCCAGCCACAATCCTAGCCATTTGAGAGGCTCATGCAGGCCAAGAGTTTGAGACCAGCCTGAGCAAGAGCAAGAACAACCATCATCTTTACAAAACACAGACAAGTTAGCTGGGCACGGTGGTGGGCACCTATAGTCCCAGCTGCTAAGGAGGTTGAAGCAGGAACAAATCTTGAGCCCCCAGTAGTTTGAGGTTGCAGGGAGCTACGTCCACTGCACTCTGTCCTGGACAGTAGAGCAGGACACTGTCTCAACGTAAAAAAAGTATACAGTATATATAATATGACATACTTATGACATATTATATACAAATCTTTACTTCTCAAAAAATGTCCAGAGACTCCAGCCATGTAAAAGAACTGTCCCATCACAAAATTTCCACCACGTTCACATTTAATTTAAATCTGCACCTTTGTCCTTTTTAGGTCTCGTACATATTCTTGCCATTCATTGGCAAATGTGGCAAAGATATTATTTCAATCAACAAGAGCCCCTCTTCGAAATTCATGTCATATGAGCTCGTGATGACAATTGTCACTCCCTCTGGTGAGGGACACAGCCAAAGGCTTTATGTTTTTGCCCCACAATAAAGGAAAAAATGATCCATTTCCCCCAGTCACTCACAGATATTTTCATTTTCTGGTTCATTGGTTCTTAACCTTCGTTTTTCTCGAAAGGAAATTAGTATTTGGATTTAAATCTTGGGAGCTTTACCTTCGGCTTCCTGTTATCTTTGTTGGGAGACAAAAGGCTGGGGGGATTTGGTTTCCACATGACCTTTCAAACTACCATAAACATCTCTTGCTATTCTAGAGTCCAACATACCTGTTAAGATAATTATTAACTGAAAGCGAGTTATTCTTTTCAGAATTGGAATGATTGTATTTTACCATTTATTCCAAATTATACTTTCATTCCCACATTGATGTCCTTCTTGAAGGACCATTTCTTACCTTAATTCTCCCCCTAGAAAAGGATTTGTTGCCTCTTACCGTAAGTGTCTTATTTTTTCATTTTTTCCACTTTTGCCACTATGTCAGGCACAGTCTGTCTTAGGAAACCAATATATACCGGTCTGATCCCCGGACAAGGTTAAGGAGAGAGAGGTGTTGAAGAGGTGTTTCTGGAAGGCAGCCATCTAGTATAGATTAGGATGGGACTGGGGACCCTGAGGAGGGCTGCTGATAGCCAAGGTGTAGTCCTGAAGGCAGGTGAGTAGGATGTGGTGGGATTGAGAGCTCAAAGTAGGAGAAGGGGTAGAAAGTTATGGTCAAAATGGCGAGACCATACTTTAAGATATCAGGAGTTAAACAGTTTCACGTAACTCACGTAACAGCGAGACCCAGGCAATGCCCACTGCTTGGAAAAGTGGAGTGGAAAGGAAAACAATGGCATGTACAAAGTCAAGAAACACGGACGCTCAGGTGGGTGGCAGTCAAGTACGTCCGCTGCATGGATGCCACTGTCAGGCCAGTGAACAAAGATTTTAAAGTCAGCGATCCAAGTCCTCAATGAACGTGAGTCAGTAACTTTGCAGGTAATAACATCAGATACCCTGATTCTGGTGCTGTGTGACTGGGCTCTGCCTGACAATTTCCTTTGCTTTAGATAGAGCCAGTGCCCAATTTCACCTGATGTTGGGGGGGCTCTCCATCCTGGTACCCGCTGTTTTCCCCGGTCACAGGGCCTGGTCAGGGATGCAGGCTGTGCAAAAACAAATCTCCAGGCACCTGTGGCTCAGTGGTTAGGGTGCCAGATACATGCACTGGGGCCGGTGGGTTTGAACCTAGCCGGGGCCTGCTAAGCAACAATGACAACAACAACAACAACAAAATAACCAGGCGTTGTGGTGGGCACCTGTAGTCCCAATTACTTGGGAGGCTGAGGCAAGAGAATTGCTTAAACCTAAGAGTTTGAGGTTACTGTGAGCTCTGATGCCACGGCATTCTACTGAGGGTGACATAGCGAGACTCTATCTCAAAAAACAAAACAAAACAAAAAATTCTCCATCCCCCATGCTGTGATGATTGACTCAGGTGTGTCTTGTTACCAAAGCCAGGTCCTTCTTTGCTGGAGCTATCAGGGCTGAGAAGGGGAGAGTGGGAGAGAGGGACCCTCACGCCACTGATACGAGTATTGGTATTGGCACAGCTATCTTAGGTATGTGGGCCAATAACCCATTTTACATTAAGGTACTTGGAACCCAGGACTTTTCTTACATGTACTCGAAAATATCGTAATTTATCCCAGGACTGATAAATTTTCCTGCTCTTTGTTCCTTACCGGATGGCTGCAAAGGACCCTCTCTTTCTCTTGGTGTGTTTCAATGCTTTGGGCTACGTCGACCAGATAAATGAGGGAGAGTTCTTATTTTTCTTAGTTATTGTTTCAATCTCTGACCCCGGGCATAAGAAAGGATATATTAGTTTACTTTACAAACTTTATTTTTGCAATAAGAAAAGTATGAGATTTAGAGCATTACTTCAAAAGACAGGAGGAAACTGAAACGGTGCCCCAAAACCTAAAAAACAAAACCCAAATTAACCTGCAAGAACATTGGAAATTTCAGGAAAATTGAATTTCTCTGTTGTTCTTGCTCATTCGAATCAAATCTGTTCACCAGATTGCTATGAAACCCCTACCCTAAGCCAAGCACAAACACGTGAAAAAGCTGAAAAACTGGAATTGATTTCCACTGGCAACCTAATGATTATATGATATGATGAAACGTCTTTGAGAAGGAAAAGATTCTAGAACACTGATCTAGGGTCTTAGCTCAATGATTAATTAGGCATTCATGACTGCATTAATGTACACAGCTATGATTTAATTAAAAAAAAAGAAATATGTTTTAACATGGATTAATAAATAGGAAGTCATATATAAAAGTAAGATAATGTTTAATAAAAATGTAAATGCTTCTTAAAAATATTGTTTTCTGGGGGCCACGCCTGTGGCTCAAAGGAGTAAGGTTCTGGCCCCATACACTGGAGGTGGCAGGTTCAAACCCAGCCCCGGCCAAATTTTTTTTTTTTTTTTAATACAATGTCTTGCTCTGTTGCCGGGGCTGGAGTGCATTGGGATCATCAGAGCTCACTGCAGCTTCTGACTCCTGGTCTTTAACTCCAACTGCCTTGGCCTCCCAGATTACTGGGATTATAGGTGGGAGCCTCCATGGTGTCCGGCCTCACATACCTCTTAATTCTTTCTATGTGATCATTTAGAGTCTGAGTTTTATTATTGGGAAACCCATAAAGGACCCACCCCACCTGCCTTTTTTGGAGCCCCTACTTACTCTCTGCCTGGTTTGTGCCAAGCGCTGAGAATGCAATGGTGAGATGGGGGCAGGTCCCCCCCCGCCCCAACCCCTCAGTGCCTCTCGGGCAACTTTGAAGTATCAGAGGGCTTATTTACTTTACTCTTTATGTTTACTAAACAATAAGACTCACATTCGGACATCAGCTTCCTACAACAATCCAAGGCTGTTCCTCCTGAACGAGTTCATTACTTTTGTTCAGTGACTTTAGAGCCGACTTCCTAATTCCTGTCCAACTTGTTGTTCAAATGACTGAGAACCAACCCTAGAACATCAGTTTGCTTGAGTTGGAAGGGCTCAGGAGGTTTGAGTGCCTCATTTTTTATAGGAGGAAACTGAGGCAAAGGATGTGAAATGATCTGCTTGAGGTCATAACGTGGCAGATGGAGGAGAGAAGCCATGTACTTCACACCTGGCCCAGTGTGCGTTTGGCTGGCTCCTGCTCAGAAGCTGATGAAATACAGAAGTCGATGAAACAGAGGTTTAAAGTTCTCTGTTCTTCTTCTTCAAACAATTGGGAAATAACATTCTTTATGTTTGTAGTTATTAGACTACCCGAACAGCTAAATTAAGGATTCGCATTTTAGAAGTTCATTTAATTATTATTATTATTATTTTAGAGACAGAGTCTTACTTTGTTGCCCTCCATAGAGTGCCGTGGCATCACAGCTCTCAGCAACCTCCAACTCTTGGGCTCAGGCGATTCTCTTGCCTCAGTCTCCCAAGTAGCTGGGACCACAGGCACCTGCCACAACGCCCGGCTATTTTTTGTTGCAGTTTGGCTGGGGTCAGGTTTGAACCTGCCACCCTCAGTATATGGGGCAGGCACCCTACTTGCTGAACCACAGACACCGCCCCAGTTAATTATTATTGTTATTTTATTGCATCAGGTCATTGAGGGTAGAAAGAATTAGGTTATAGCGTTTGCATTTGTTATGTAAAATCCCTTTTATAACTGTGTCCCACCCCTAAGAGGTGTGCCATGCACCCCAACATTGTGCCCATTAAGTGGGAGCACAGCCATCCCCCTCTCTTAGCTCCTCTCCCCCTGCCTCTTCCCTCTCCCCCCACCTTGAATTGATTTGAGTTTTTCTCTTATGTGGGTGTGTATTAGATCATCTACTGGCTTCATATTAGAATTGAGTACATTGGATTCTTGATTCTCCATTCTTGTGAAGAATGTGTCCCAACTCTGTCCAGGTTAATACCAAAGACGTAAAGTCTCCATCTTTTTAATGGCTGAATAGTAGTCCATGGTATACATATACCACAGCTTGTTAACCTATTCCTGGGCTGGTGGGCATTTAGGCTGTTTCCACATTTTGGCGATTATAAATTGAGCTGAGTACATTTAATTCTTAAAAAAAAATCTTCCTTTTTTTCCTTCCTTCATTGTTCTTACTTTTCCTCTTCTTCCTTTTATTCTTTCATTCCA
>NW_003852464.1:3351653-3354806 GCF_000181295.1 Otolemur garnettii
CATCAGTGAAAGGATGTTGACTCCACGCTAGGGAGGGGAGAACTAAGAGCCGGGAGGTGAGGAAAGATCTGTAGAAAAGAAAATGCTCTAAGGCAGTGGTTCTCAACCTTCCTAACGCCGCAACCCTTTAACATAGATCCCATGGGTCACGACCCACAGGTTGAGAACTGCTGCTCTAAGGTTAGAAACCTCCCAGATTTTGACCTAAGGGAAGAGCATTACAGCATGAGGAGTTACCACCTGCAAATGGGATTGTCAGCATGTCTTTCCCTGCCCCCGCCCCAGAATCTAGGGATATGTATCATTAACAAGAGATATAACTTGGTAGAGAAGAAGCTCTGCTGGACAACTATTTTTTTTTCTGGATTAATATAAGGGGGCTTACAATTAGGTTACATCCCATTACTAGGTATCTACTCAAAAGGAAAAAAAAATCATTTGATCATAAGGACGTGTGCCCTCAAATGCACATATATCATAGCTCAACTCACAGTCACAAAGATGCAGAAATGGTCTAAGGGGCCCATCGACCCATGAATGAATTAGTCAACTGTAGTCTCCGTACATCATAGAATACGATTCAGTCTTAAAAGAGCGATTAGATTACCCTTAATCATCTGTTTCTCAACTGTAAGGCACGGGGAACAAAGCATCTGACGCTGGCTGAGGGTTAAGGGGGAAGAGGTAGAAGGGAGGTTGGCTGAGGATGGGGGAAGAGGTAGAAGTAAGAGTAAAAGACAAAGTAAATATCAGTCCCTAGGCTGGACAGGTGGGCAGGACCAACTCTAACCATGGATGCGCACACCATTCTTCTATAGACTAATGACAACTAACACTTCTCTGCTTCCTCTTTTTTTTTCTTTTTTGCTACTGTATGCTTCTTTGACGACTTTGGCCAACCTTGGAAATAGATTTATAATCCACTTGCTTGTCAAATAACTCAGCAGATACACTTAGGAAGCAGGAATTAGTGTTCCCAGATGAAGGAAGAGTGTTGTCCAAAGCCAATTATCTATGATGGTGTGTGCTGATACACCCAGAAATGAACTCAGATCACTGGAAGTTTGTTTGATAATATGCACTTTTCTCAAGATATCCTGGTTCTAAGCTGAATGAGACGATTTTAGAGCACAGTGAGGGTTGATATATTTTACATATATTTAACGGGAGTTTTGGAAGAGTTTGATGAAATGCCAAGACTCTGGCAGTTTTCCTCAAGAAAAACACAATAAAGGATAGAATGTAATTAGTGATTTTAAATTTTCTTCATTATAGTCTTTTATTATTTCCTGTATTTCTATAATGAGCATTAATTAGCTTTGTACGTAGAAACATGTGAAACTATTATTATAAAAAGAAAGAAATCAACATCATTATCAAGAAAATTTCCTGGGTAAGTTTTCATCCTGTTCTCTTATGAAAGTTGCAAAAATTAAAAAACAAAAAGATAATTTCTTGCTCATCTAGAATATACATGGTGATTTCTGATATTTCCAGTCACGGGAAATTTCTTGCACCTGGTTTTGTCAGATGCTGGGGATAATAGTGGATGGATTAAGATGACAATCTCCACTTGTTGGAGAGGAAACACATTAGACTAGAGATCAGGATAGGGGACTGTCGTTTACCTCTATTAATAGATTAATAGAAGTAAACATGGTCTCCAACAATTCCTTTAGTAGCATAGCTTCTGTTCTGTCAATAACAGTGAGCCTAATAAAATATTCCCCACCCATCAGGCAGAGTGACTGAAATGAAGTATAAAGGTTTCTTAAGCTCTGGCTCAGTGCCCATAGCACAGTGGTTACGGCGCCGGCCACATGCACCCAGGCTGGTAGGTTTGAACCCAGCCCAGGCCAGCTAAACAACAATGACAACAGCAACAAAAAAATAACCAGGCATTGTGGCTGGCACCTATAGTCCCAGCTACTTGGGAGGCTGAGGCAAGAGAATTGCTTAAACCCAAGAGTTGAAGGTTGCTGTGAGCTGTGATGTCACAGCACTCTACAGAGGGCAACACAGTGAGAATCTGTCTCAAAAAAAAAAAAGATTTCATAAACTCTAGATGCTATATTCACGTGAGTTTTTTTTTTAAGGGCAATTATTCATAGCTGTAAATATTGATTAGAGACTGACTGTGAGAGGCCTTGGTCTAGAGATCTACTTGTTTATTGTACAGCTGGCAAAAGGGCCCTTTAGAAATGCTGGTAGATAGGCAGGCAGTTTATATATAATAACTGGAAATGTTCAGACTGCAATATCTGTCCTTCCTCATGTTTTATATCTGGAAAGGCGCCTTTCATCTTTCATAATAATAAACGGCATTTACATCCACAAATTCCGTCTGAAATGCTCACATATCCCAACGAATTTGCTACTAGCAATTTATTTTTTGGACAGTTTTATTCAGATAAAAATAGTTTATTTGAGAACTCTGGAGTAGCTGTCTGAGAATGCCATATATGAGAGTGTTAAATGCTGTATTATATTCTGATGCTTTTGAAGATTTTCTTTTCTGCCTGAAATTTAATCTTCCTTTTGACATTTTTTTTATCTTGCTCTTCCAATATTGATTTCATTTTGTAGAACTATTAAAGAAGTGCTCAATGGAAAACCTTTTTGGAATGAGCCCAGGAGAGCATGTATCTCTATGTACATTTAAGTATATTAACTTTTGAGTGTACAACTATTATGTAATGATGAATCTGCTACCCAAAGTCTAATTGTTGTTGACTCAATAATCATTGTTCACAGTTTTAAACACATTTCATTGATTTTTGAACATTTAGGTCATTAGGAGTTTCATGAGTATTAGCTATAATTCACCTTTAATGTTGCAATGTTCAAATTATTCAAATACCATTTACTTTTGCTTTCAGCATAATTTGTTTTTAATGGAAATTCTCACTTGGGATCTTTTTTCTTTTAAAAGCAACCCTGTTGCCTATGAGATAATTGTCTTAGTGTCCTATTATATTTTGTTACTTAAGAAGGTTTTAATGTATGATTTTACCTTATATAATCAATGGACTATTCTGTAAAGTGGTAATTATCCCCCCTTATTTATAGAGACTTTACTATATACTTCCTTCCACAGTATTATATTTTTTTCTTAAACACTTTCCACTGTTGTGATAGTTCACTAGATCCATG
>NW_003852464.1:3354833-3355171 GCF_000181295.1 Otolemur garnettii
GAGGCAGGAGAATTGCCTAAGCCTAAGAGCTGGAGGTTGCTGTGATCTGTGATGACACGACACTACTGAGGGTGACAAAGTGAGACTCTGTCTCTAAAAAGAAAAGAAGTCATCCAGTGACCTACCACAGCCATCAGCAAACTGCATTCATGGCTCAAATCCAATGTACTCCTATTTTTTGTAAGATCCATATGTTAAGGATGGTTTTTATGATTTTAAATGATGAATAAAAAGAATATGCAACAGAGATCTGTAGGGCTCATAAATCCTAAAATATTTAGTTCAGGCCTTTTTGTAGAAAAAGTTTGCTGATCCCTGTCCTAGAATATCCTTATATC
>NW_003852464.1:3355628-3358915 GCF_000181295.1 Otolemur garnettii
ATGTAAATGTGGTTTTCACAGGGCCGATTTATAAAACAATTCTAAATAGTGTGCCAAAATACAACCCAGTAACAGCAGTTTTTAGAGAACTTAGGATATAGGTCAGGTATTGTTGGAGTCCCGCCCTGGGGGCAGGGTCCTCCGATAAGACCTGTGGAACTGGTGGTGACTGAGTGAAGAAATATAGAGTTAGAAACAACAGTAAAGAAAGCGGCATGGGACACAGAATAGAATTAAAGGTGGGAACTCAGGGGTCCATTGCCCATTTGTGGGCTTCTGGCAATGGCTCAGAGTGTCTGCTCCACTTTGCTTTTATTGAAGTCTATTTGCCCAAAGGGTGAGATGAGGGAGGGAACAAAGATGCCAGCAATTTCTCTGGGTGAGCATATAAGCTCCTAGTGTTATTATTTAAGGGTTTGACTAGCCTTAAGAAATCTGAAATCTGAGACTTGTATTGGGAGAGACTCCCCTTTGAGATCAGACACAAAAATTTCTAGGGAGGTGTTAAACTCTACTAGTTTCTTGTGGAGTAAAACGCCACTGGCATTAATTTCCTCTGAGTAATTGGTGAGAGGGAGGAATTTTCCTCCCATTACCACCACAGAGGATCTTCCTCTGCAATAAGGGATATAAACTCTTAGATCTCTCATATCTCAGGGCTCAAGCTACTCCCTTGATCTCTGTCCCAAGCAAATGCAAATCTCCACAATGGGTATCTGCTTTACCTGTTTACTAGGCAGGAAATCACCCAGTTAATGTATTTTTCTAGGTCTTTGCCATAGTCTCTTCTATGGCCATTTTGCTTCAGAATGCTCATGGACCCAGCAGGGGTGTTTGTAAGCTGTATTCCCAACAGGCTAGAGTTTCAGAAAAGGCAGGAAGCTTGCTAGCAATGGCTAGCTTAAATGTAAACTAGCTGACTTTTCTTTGTTCTGACACACTCAGGCAACTTTTTAATTTTCCTCTTTATCTGGAGGTGCTTTCCCTTGCCAAGAAGAGAGTCTTTGGTCCCCATTCTCCCTGCAAGACATTTGGCTTTCTGTTGACCTGGCTCCATGTAGGGCTAAGTTTTAGACTCTGAAAGCATGGAGAGATTGAATGAGGGAAAATCTTCCTTTATCCTTTCTTTGGGAAAGCTGTTGAACACATGAGTAAACAATCCACTGCACACTAAAGGCCACCGTTTCTGTGTTGACAGCTGAGTTCCTACCTGTGTCACATTGTCACTATAGCAGAATACAACATGCAACTGGGAGCCTGGAGATGCAAATTTCTGGGAGGAAATCAAACATATGAATGAAATCATTGATGGTGCCCTGAAGGCAACCAACACTCTTCAAGTCAAATCTTCTAGTCACATGATGCAAAACTGACAGAGGACACATCAGAGATAACAACCCAGCAAGGACCTTCACGTCAGTGGGTGCCTAGATGAGATCTCGTAAGTTAGTCAGAAGCCATGATATGTGGTGCTGGGGTCCCGCCCTGGGGGAGGGTCCCTTAGGACCTGTGGAACTTGCAGCATTCAGCTGAAGAAAAATAAAGTTAAAAGCAGAGAGAGAGAAAGAGGCAAGACATGCAGAATAGAGTTTTCAAAGGCGGGAACACAGGGCACCATGGCTAGCTTGTTGGCTTCCAGTGAGTGGCCTTAAATGTTTTTTCTACTCAGCTTTTATTGAAGGCTATTATCTCATTTAGCCCAGCATGTAGGCTAAGGAAGGGAACAAAAATGTCAGCAGTTTCTCTGAGTAAGCACATTAGTTCTTATTCTATCTACAATCATTAACTTTAAGGGTCTGAGTAGCTTTGAGGAATCTGAAACCTGAACCTAGTGTGGAGGCAGCCTCTCGTCTGTGTCATACACACAGATTCCTTAGGGGAAGTTGAATCCCTAAAGTTTATGGAGCAGATGCCATAGTGTCAGTCTCCTCTGAAGAACTGGTTGGAAAGAGGAATTTTCCTCTCATCTCCAACTTGGAGGCCTCTTCCCCTGTGAGAAGGGTACAAACCCTCCTACCCATGTCTCAGGGTTTGAGCTGTTCCTTTGATCTCTTCCCTGGCCATAATACAAATCCCACCGTGGGTATTTGCTCTGACTGTTGACTGGGCCGGAGGCAGCCTGGTTAATGTTCCTTCCCAGGCCTTGCACATAACTCTCTTCTATGGCCAATACTTTTTCAGAGTATTTACAGACCCAGCAGGGATGTTTGCAAGCTGTATCCTAACTTACAGACCTGGCTTCTAGTACAAGCAGGAACTCCTCAGATAAGTAATTTAGCTGTTGGTTTAAAAATAAACTAGCTAAACTGTTTCTATTCTGCCTTGCTCAGCTTATTTTTCTTTTTGCCGTTTTCTGGGGGTGTTTTCCCTTGCCAAGAATGGGGTGTTCAGTCCCCATTCTCCCTAGATCGTGGCTCTTTTCAGAAACTTAACAGTATATTCATTAATCCCTGTGCTTTAAAATAATATAATTATTTGCATTTATGTATTTATAAACACAATAATTAAATTGTATTAGTAACTTTCAAGAGTTTTCTGACTCTTCACACTTTATGCTAGTTTGGCTAATATGATGACATGGGGGTTCCCAAAGCCTAAGTGCTCCTCTTGTATATGTCTGGAGAAACTTACCCCCGTTTTTGTTAAACGACTAGCAGTTATACATGCTAGATGGGTTGAGGATTTTCCATGATTGATTAAAGGTCAACGATACTCTACGTTCTACTGGGTCCACATCAGTTATTTATTTAAGGTGAACTAATTACAACAGAATCGCCACTTGGAGCCACTTGCCTCCATCTCTCCCTCTCCATGCAATCTATTTTCTTTTACAAAAGCACAAGGTAAACACTGGAAGAAGTTCTGTTCTGGAGCCTCTCTGCTCAGACACAAACGCTAATGCCTTTCTCACTTCACTCTTGAAATAAGTTATGAAATTCTCCACGACCTGGATATATAGTTGGTACCTTCCTTGCCCATCAACTGCATTATCAGGAGGAGTTTCAGTTAATAGGGTGCGATATCCTGTTTTCCTATTATCAGGCATGTTTGGGATAACAGACCTACCCTCTTACAATTTCATATACGATGTATTTCAGCAGATTAGAGCATGAAACCATGAGAGCCAAACTAGCTCCATTTTGTTGTTTACAGCACAAGCCCCATTCCTGGCTGTTTACAGCACAAGCCCCATTCCTGGCTGTTTACCGCATAAGTTCCATTCATAGCCCCTCCGCCCCAACCCCTGCCAGTGAAACCTGCAGGGCCACTCCCTGCTGCCTCTCCCC
>NW_003852464.1:3359267-3364175 GCF_000181295.1 Otolemur garnettii
GGGCTCTTCCTTGGTGTGTACACTAGGAGAGTCCAAACCCAGGTTTGAATAAAAACCTCACCTCATGCCTTTTACATCGGAGTGTGTCTCAGATTCGTCTGTTTGGGCTATTTGGGAAAATTTTCAAACCTAACAAAACCTTTCAAAGTTTGCCTTGCTCTCTGGAAATGGCCTGCAGCTACAGCTCCTCTCGGGAGTCCACCTATATAGGGTTGGTTCCTAGCTTCCCACTGCAGGTTGAAGCCCAGCCCTTACCCCTAATCAAGACACGCAGAGGCTCCTGCCTGCTGTAGTGCTGACCAGCATGCTATTAGGGCAGTTACTGGAAAGCAAGGTCAGAGAAACCTGCTTCTTCTTTGGACCTGAACATGTGTGAACTTGGCATGACTCACTCAGGCCATGGTGAGCTTGCTGCGGTCTATGATCAATTACAGCAACTTGGCAACGGGGCCTGTCTGCTTTTCTCTAGAGCTCAGCACAGAGAGGTCATCACTTGAAACAATTTCCCCATTGTGTTGTCTTTGGTGAGCAAAGGCTGCAAAGTAAACCACTGTTCAAGCTGAAGTAATTTTGTGGAGAAGATGAGATGCTTGGACCAGTCTTTTTGTCCTGTATTTTATCGTCCCCTCTGGCATCGATTTATGGATCTGAGTTGATTTCTATTTTCATTTTGAGTCTTTTTCTCTATGACCTCAGGTCAGAGACAATATCAGAGGCATTTTTTTTTTTTTTAGTGTTTTAGTGGATTTATTTTCCTGAGTCAAGAGAAAAAGAGAGAGGGTAGGAGAGTGGGAGAATGTGTGGAGGGGCCTGGGAGGCGGGGAGAGAGAGAGAGAAAGAGAGAGAGAGAGAGAGAAAGAGAGAGAGAGAATGAATAAAGCTGTGTCTGTATGAAATGATGACTGGAGCTGGATCTGGAATGTTGACCATCTTCCCAACTAACCCTGACACTATTTACAATGTAACAATCGGCCTTAGCCATCCTATGAATATAGATATTATACCATAATATAATAATATTCTGTTTTATAAATAGGTCAGTTCAACTGAGAGGGGAGATGGGAAGAAAACTGGTAACAAGAATAAATAAGGGAGATTATTTTTCATCATAGAAACTGCAAATAAGTACATGAGACAACTTTTTTTTTTTTTTACAAAGATTATGGATTTGTCTTTTGTAAAGAAATGGACACATATGGATAGTTCTGTTCAATGAGCATCTAGAGATGCTCTTGAAAATCTTTCTGCAGAAGGTAGAGCCTTTCTCAAGGTGATTGACAGCTGAATGCCCACATACCCCTTCCCGAGAAAGTGGAAAGGATGCTCTAGGGAAAAGCTGCCTCTTCTTCAGAGCTGTGGCTGGTAAAAAGCCAAAGGGCAGCGGAGACACTTTCCAACAATGCAAGCTCTGTGAGAGGCAGATTGGGGAGAAGAAAGGAGACCTCGCCAGCCATCATGAGGCATTACGTCCAATTTCCCTACCCCCAGCAGGTATCTGGCTGCAAAGCCTAACTCTGCTTTATTACGATTTGCTAGTGTATTGAGTTGGAGAAATGTTTCCCAAAGAGGCTAAGAAGCTCTCAGAAGAGAACTTGAAGATTCTAGCAGTTCTCTCATCTTGAGGACTCAGTAGTAACTCTGTAGTTTTACTCTAAGGTAGGGAAGATTTTTGCCTTTTGAAAATAACTTGAATTTTTGCTACTTGTACGTTTAAAGGGAAACTGAAAGAGCTGCAGAGGTTGAATATACTGTTTGAATTTTGTGTAGGCAGGCATGGACTTAATCAGGACTTCAGATATGATTTCATCTTTTCTTATCTGAGGGGCAGCTCTGATGCTCGGTCATTCTCTGGTTCACAGATTCTCTGAATTTGTGTTGGCCTGGGAGACTCAGACATTGGATTGTCTAAATAATTCTATGCAGAAACAAAATGCATGCTTTGATATCCAGGTCAGTTTTACAGAAAGTTGTAATTTAGAGGCATTCGAAGGAGTTTAATGGAGAAGGAAAAGTCAATATAGTCAATATTTTATTCATGCCTAATCTGAACCAACTCGATTAAGTCAAGGAAGATTTTAGCTGAGAAAATAATGTCACAGAAGTTCAGCCAGTCTCTAGGAGAAGAAGCAGGGTTCACAGTGGACTGCATAAAACACGGTTTACATGGGTTGGTAGGACTAAGAATGTTAGTAATTCCTGACACCCGCTCAAAGTGCAGAATTAGCCTGAGATTGACTTCTCGGGAAGCATCCTTTTCCTCAAGTCAGGTTTTGAGGCAGATTTCGGGACAAGTTCCTGAAATCCTTACTTTGCACATAAATTCCATTCTGTTCTGGCTCTGATATCCTCATTAGCTGCCACCGGGCCTTTCTTCACCATGAGCCCAAGGCTTTATTTAAACCCAGCTCCAGGCTGCTTGCTCTGTGTTAGGCCTGCTCACACGTACCCCCAAGCCTGCAGTGTCCGAATGCTCCTTGATCTTCTAATTCCTGATTGGCATAATCACCTTCGTCAGGACCCCTTGTCATTCCTCTCATTCTGCCTGACAAGCTTAAGTCTTTACAGCTCTCTATTCTACCTTCCTTAGAGACCCACAGCCCTTTATTACAGTGGCGCGTTTTACCATTTTAGCATCCCACCCCTCCCCCCGTCCCTTGGTTATAAGCTCTTTGGGACCCTCTTTTGATCTGCCTGGGTAGCTTCACTATTTACTGAACATCTAAATACATATGTAAATTATAAGGCAATGACTATGTATTTTGAAATCTAAGACTAAATTATTACATTTTGTATACATCAGATGTCATCTTTGAAAAGTTTTTCTTTCTCCATCCAGTGACTTTGTTGAGCAGGGGATATGAGTGTGGCTCACCCCCTTGAGCACTGAGCATGAGAGAATGTGTGATAAACTGGAGCGACGGAGTCCTCAAAGTGGGCAGAAAACCATTTTTTACGGCTGAGTAGTACTCCACGGTACACATGTACCACATTTTATTAATGCATCATGTCATGGGTATTGTTTGTGACAACCCAGATAGAATTAGAAACCATTCATCCAAGTGAAACCTTACAAGAACAGAGAAACAAATACATGTACTCGTTCCTAAATTAGGAACAAATTATCTTAGGTGGACATGTAGAAGTGAGTCTCAGTGAAAATCAAGCTGGGGGAGGGGAGAGCAGGAGGTGGGTAAGTTCACACCTACTGGGCACCATTCATACTATCTAGGTGAATGGCATACTTACAACTGTGTCTCAGTCTGTATAACTACAAAGTATGTAAAGAGAATATGTGTACATATTTATAAATCACCCCGTCTAAGGTCTTCTGTCCTAGCAGCAGAAACATACCAAGAAATGGGTACTTTGTCCTCCCTGAGTAGTGCAAACAGTATGAAGCACAGTGTCACGGGATGAGAGCAGGAAAGCAGGAAAAGGCCAAATGCTTAAGGGTCTTGAATGTCATGGGAAGGAATTTAAATTTTATTTAAATGAAAGAATAGGAAGCCATTGAAGAATTTAAACAGGGCTGATAATAATAGATCTGCCATTTATGAAGATAAATGGAACGTCTACTTCACTCAAAAATTCATACATTGAAATCAAATCCCCAGTGTGATAATATTTGGAAGTAAGATCTTTGCGTGGTAACTGGGTCCTGGGGGTGAACCCTCAGGGATAGGACTGGTGTCCATGCTAGGATTTAAGGAGTCTGCAACAGTGTGGAATGTGAGTAACACACAACATAGGAACCAGGCAGTAGCCGTTACCAGATGCCAGATCTGCTGACACCTTGATCTCGGATCTTCCGTCTTCCAGTACTGTGAAAAATGCATTTCTGTTGTCTAAGGCACCCCATCTCTGGCATTCCTTTATAGAATCAAAAACTGACAAAACCCAAATCACTTTGGTAAAGTGCAGTAGAGGTACTGATGACCATGAGCTACAAATAAAGAAGGTGACTGTGATATTTCAATAACCAAAGCCTCGACACAGAGCAGGAGTAGAAATGGAATGTGGACGATATTTAAGAGTACAGCTCGCATAGGGTGGTGGTTGGGAGGAGCAGGACGTCTGGGCTGATGGCTGACGCCTGAATGTCGCACCACCACTGCCTATTGGTGTGTTCTTGGGGAAGAATGAGAATCTCTGTGTTTGCGTTTGCTCATTCGAAACATTGATGATAATGGTGTCTATTTCATGGTGGCGTTGTACGTATTATTATAAGGCAATCTGAACACTATAGTTGAATGTTATTATAGAGTTAAGCACTTCACCTCTACTTTTTTTTTGCAGTTTTTGGCCTGGGCTGGGTTTGAACCTGTCACCTCCAGCATATGGGGCTGGCACCCTACTCCTTTGAGCCACAGGGGCCGCCCCCGTTAAGCACTTTAAATAAAGTGCCTAGCAACTAGCAGTGGCTCTGATGGTGTCATGCCAGAGACATTTATAAACTGAAAGTGTTATGTAAGACACAGTTTGTGTATATAAGGAATCTTTATGTACATTTTTTTTTTTTTTGCTGATTCTCACAATTGGCAGAATTAATTGCTTTTTCTGTTATAAAACTTCATCCTAAAGTAAATTGAATTTGCTTGAAATGAAATTTAGACCAAGAAAGCACACAAGTTAGCATGGCTTAGAATTTAAAATTTGTATATGGAGAGAAAATATAATTCTTTAATATTCATATTTTTGGGGGTCCTTTTAAGGAACTATAGTGCAATGACTTTGGAGGTAGAATGTTCCCGAATAGGTAGTACTGAAGGATTGGCATATGTCACTCGCTTCTCATAATTACTTTTTTCTTTCTATTCCTACCTAGCGCATAAATAAAACATAGGTAACAACAGATAATCATATTTCAAGAACCATTGACACAGGGTGGCACTTGTGGCTCAAAGCCAG
>NW_003852464.1:3364676-3368527 GCF_000181295.1 Otolemur garnettii
TTTTTTGAAAGCAAAACATAAGAACATGAACTCAGGGCCATTTTACTTCTTACAGTATGTTGGACCCAAACTTTCTCTAGTATTTTATCCATTCCTCAGTACTCTACAGGGTAAACTTTAGAAGCAGACAAAGCATCTATGTTTCAAGGAGTTGAGGGATTTGGTCTCATTGACTGAAAATAAAGTTAGTAAAAAAATTAATTTCAATGAAGAATTTACCTGGTCAATTTGTTGTTTCACTTGTAAGATCTGGTGGTGGAATGAAGAATAGATTAGCCAGGAGATTGATGCACAGACTAATTGGAACATTCCTGACAACTTCACATGAGAGATGGTGTAGGCATGGACTACGGAATGTAGGGTTGGGCTTAAGAGGAGAAGCACGATTTGGGAAAGTGTTAGAAAAAATCTGCCAGAATGTGATGGCTGAGTAAAAACGAGTCACTAGGGAAAGGAAGAAGTCACCGACGATTCCAAATTTCTAGGCTGTCTAGATGATCATGATCCTTAACTAATAGAGAATGTAGAAGAAAATGTAGTTTGGTGTGTGGAACGTAGGATGTTTAGTTGGGGATATATTGGATTTCAAAGGTGTATCCCAGAGCTCAGCAGACATGACTAGCAGACACTGGGACACCCAGCTTGAGTGAGAGATGAGGGCCAGAGACACCTGCCCTAACTGAGAACTTCTTAGAATAGGCAGGACATGATTCCATGGGCATTTGAGTATACTCCTCCTGAGAGAATGGAAATCGAAGAGAACAATTGATCAAGGACAGAACCCTAAGAGAAAGAAATGCTTAAAGAATATGTGTTGGATATTTGCACCAGAATGTTTATGGCAGCAATCACCAGGTTGTGGAAGCAAACTCATGAACAGATTAACAAACTGTGGTATATGTATAACATGGAGTACTATTCAGCCATAGAAAAGATGGAGACTTCACATCTTTTGGGTGTATTTGGAGTTGAAACACATTCTTCTTAGTAAAGTATCTCAAGAATGGCAAAAAAAAAGTATCAGTGTACTCAATACTAATATGAAACCAATATATAAACAATAAACACCTACATGAAAAATAAAACACAGATACAGTCTAGCAAGGGGGAGGAGAGAGAAGGGGGAGGAGGGAAGGTGATGGATGGGAGCTCATCCAATGTGCACAATGTGAGGGTGTTCAGCACCCCCCGGGTAAAGGGCTCAACGACAGCTTGAACTTTAGAATTGAAAACCATGTAACCTAAATATTTTTACCCGTCTATTAATTTGAAATAAAAAAAGAGCATGTGTAGGAAAAAAGAATCTTGATGAAAGAATGCTGAATTAGGGCAGTAGACAGAACACAGAACACAGAGATACCCAAAATGTAGATAATAGTTGTGGGGCAGGCACTATTTATTTTATGCTTTGAAACAGCCAATGATACAAATGCTAAAAAACTTCTATTATATTTTTAAATAGGAGGATTTTATAGAACATTTTATAGAACACCTTTTCAGAGTTTCAGAGTGTAGAGTGTTAGGGATAGAAACTATTTTGTAGAGAACTGTGACAGTGATCTTAGATGGTGAGGGTAAGCACACATCCAGAAAGTTTGGATGAAGAGAGGGGTAACACTATGGGTCAGACGATTTTGGGAAACTTTGGGCCAACATGAGGCCGAACTTTAGGAGGAGGAGAGACATGTCCGATTTACAGGCTGAGAGTAAGGAGCCTGCAGCAAGTGACCAGTTTATGGCACAACAGAGAACATGATGACTAAAGAAAATATGTCCCGAAATGAAGAAGATTCCAGGATTCAGGTGCATGAATTAACTTTTTTTTTTTTCAGATTAACACTAGAGTACAAACAATTAGGTTACCATGTTTGTATTTGTTAGATAAAGTCCCTGTTGTAGTTGTGTCCTGCACCCAGAAAGTGTGCCATATACTCTTAGATGTGCCCATCGGGTGGGAGCACTTGAATTAACTTTGACTAGGAAGAAAAGTTTTTCTTATTAGAGCCCGGAAGAAAAGAGTAAAAACAGTACTACTACACATAATGATAATAATGGTTTGTTAGCAAATAAATAAAAATTTTTAGTAAAATAGCAGAAATTTTTGGGTTATAACACTAGATGGCATCAGTGTCCTCACTGAAGTAGGAAACAAGATTTTTTTTTTTTTCCTAATAGTGAGTGGGACAGAATTTTATTGCTGCTTATTTTAGACAGAGTGTCACTCTGTCACCCAGGCTAGAGTGCAGTGGCATCACTGTAGTTCACAGCAACCTCAAATGCCTTGGTTCGAGCAATCCTCCTGCTTCAGCCTCCTGGGTAGTTGGCACTATAGCACCCACCATGCCTGGCTAATTTTTCTATTTTTGTTTTTTAGTAGAGATATTTTTTGGGGGGGGTCCTTGCTCTTGCTCAGTCTTGTTTGAAACTCCTGAACTAAAGCAATCCTCCCTACTCGGCCTCCCAGAGTGTTAGGATTATGGGTGTGAGCCATCCTGCCCATCTCCAATATTTTAATAGAAGGGTTGAAAAGAAGTGAGCATTTTGAATAGAGCCTGGGCTAAATAGTCTTCACATATGGCTGCCATGGTACCACTTTACAGATCAAGAGGTAGAATCTGTTTCTTCTTCCCTCAAAGCTGGATAGAACATGTGAGTTGCTTTGGCCAACAGCACACAGTGGAAATGATGTGCCAATCCTGGGTCTAGTTTCACAAGCACTTGGATTTCCACTTCCCTCTTAGAAGCCAGCTTACCCTATAAGACGTTAAGCTGCTGTGAGATCTCTGTGCTATGAGAAAGCCCAAGCAAGCTGCACTCACTCACTAGGGCTGCCATAACAAAGTGCCACGGGCTGGGTGGCTTCAACAACAGAAGTTGATTTTCCTACAGTTCTAAAAGCTGAAAGTCCCAGGTCAAGGTGCCCGTAGGGTTGGTGTCCCTTGAGGCCTCTCTCCCTGGTTTGCAGACGGCCGCCTCCCTCTCCCTCCTCATGCGGTCATCCCTCTGTCCATGTGTACTCCTGGTGTTCCTTTCTTTTCTTGTAAGGACACAAATCATACTGGATTAGACTCCCATCCCAACCGACCTTCTTTTACCTTAAGGTACTGAGGGTTGGGTCTTCACCATGGTGAGAAACAATTCAGCACCAGACAATGGCCATGTGCAGAGATCACGGGAGAGAGATTCTCAACTAGTTCCCAGCTGTTCAAGCCATCTGAAGCTAATGTGTGAGTGGAAAAGCCACCTTGGAGTTTCTAGCTCCCCCAGATGTCACATGTGGGAAAAAAACTTCCCAGCCAACTCCTGCCTGGTTTGCAGAATTATGAGACTCCACAAAAAGCACTGGATGCCTCTGCTTTCCTAGTGCTTCAGCTCACTAACTTTGGGGGTAGTTCGTTCAGTGACAGCTAACTGAAACGAGTGCTGGGGCTGGGAGGAGCTGGGCGGAAGTCACCGGACAGACAGGCAATGTGGAGATCCATCAGCCACTGTTCAGAGATTTACATTGTCACAAATAGTATCACTGTTCACAAAAGCCATGAATGTTCCCAGAGCACGGCTGTACCAGTTTCAGGCACACGCATGTCCTTCTATCTGGAATTCACAGAACAAAACAAAGCAAAATAAATTGTTTCTTCCCTCCAGACACAACAAAAAACAAAGCATGTACATCTTCTGATGGAATGAAATATGGTTGAAAAATGAGTGAAAAATGACTCAATAAAAGACCTAGCTGGGTGGCTCCTATGGCTTAGTGAGTAGGGCGCAGGCCCCATATACTGAGGGTCGTGGGTTCAAACCCAGCCCTGGCCAAACTGCAACAACAGCAACAAAAAAATTAGCTGGGCATT
>NW_003852464.1:3368811-3370941 GCF_000181295.1 Otolemur garnettii
CTGCAGACTGAAGATATCAATTTTTCTCTGATTTTATCTTATATAATTGGGAAAATAAAAGGAATTGTAAACTGCCATCTCCCCATGTCTTTATATTAGATTCTGCACATTCTTTGGAAAGTTCACAACTGTAAAACTTTAAAAATCTATAGGAAGTTAAATGCTGCCAGTTTAGGTAATTTTGTGAGCAGATCCACGTTCTGGTAGAGAGAACGATACGACGTCACACACGGAAGCCTGATAGTCACACACGGGGACCAGGGGCTGCTGCACCGCAGGGTAGACTGTGCCGTCCCGCCCCTCTGTGTCCTCACCGCAGCTCCAGCACATTCTCCACACCTGAGTCTCCTGCCTTCTCTGTTTCACTCCATTTTCTCAGCTAAGTGTGTCCCACTTCCCTCTATTTCATTCTGTGTTTCCTTAGGCATGCTGTTCGTTGAATTTTCTTACATGAAAATACACATCCCTGCCCCCACCCCCAAGACACATGAATGTGTTTTTTTTTTTTTGGTGAGACACAGTCTCATTTTATTGCCCATGGTAGAGTGCCATGGCGTCACAGCTAACCGCCAACTCCTGGCCTTAGGTGATTCTCTTGCCTCAGCCTCCCGAGTAACTGGGACTACAGGCGCCCGCCACAATGTCTGGCTATTTTTTGGTTGCAGTTTGGCCAGGGCTGGGTTCGAACCTGCCACCCTCCGTATATGGGGCTGGTGCCCTACTCACTGAGCCACAGGCACCGCCCCACATGAATGATTTTTGAGGTAGGAATGCGGGGTACGAGGATTAAAGAATCACAAGTAAGCGCTTAGACGAAGGGGGTGCTGAGAAATACAAACAACAGGTTTTTCAGATGTTCCAACTTGCTAGACAGGAGAAAATACCATAATGAAAGTATTGAAAAAACCTCCCTTAGGGCCTTTTTCGCACGGTTTCAAGCATTTCAATCTGGGAGATAGATTGTGCTGAGCGTAGCACAGGTAGGGTAAAGACAAAATTAATGTAGAATTGGAGAAGATGTTCTAAACATGGGCAGAGGTCACCGTTATCATTGTGAAGTCTGTGTTCTCTGAGTTGAGTTTATGCTGGGAGCTCAGCCTTCCCCGGTGGGGCCAGAGCCACGGCTTTCCAGAGAGGAACTAACCTCTGTCTTCTTTTCTTTCAAGCTACAAAAATAAGAGAAAGGGCCTGGCCCTTGTAGAACTGTTGCTCTGTTTTTAGGTTGACTGGCATTATATTCCTATGTACAATTCATTTTTGTTTTTACAGAGGTTATTGCTACTGTTTCTCATCCTCAATAATCACAAGCTGGATCTATGGCTGTAAGTTTCAGGCTGATCTAATGGCCTTTCCTCCCACTCCTCTGACGCTCCTCGGTCAGGGTGATCTGTCTAAAACATCAATCTGACCACATCTTGTTCCCTCGGTGATCTCATCCAGTCTTATAGAGATAAATATGGTCTAGCTACTGATGTCACCAGTACTTATTTCCCAGCCTGGACTTTCCCCCTGAACCGCAGACATATACACGTCATCACCTCCTTCACAATTCTTCTTGGATGTCTAGAAGGCACCCTCGCTCCCCAGACAAGATGGGGCTCCCGATGTTCCTCTCCAGATGTGGCCCTCCTCCAGTTTTCCTTCCCCATTTCAGAATCTGTTTTTCTGATTGCTTACCAGTGGTTCTCAACCTTCCTAATGCCACGCTGTATTTTCATTGATAAAAAGGGGTCGCGACCCGCAGGTTGAGAACCACTGGCTTAGACAAAAAGGTCAGTGTTGTCTCTGAACTGGAACTGAGATATAAAACTATAAAACAATTATATGACTATATAAAGTTCATGTGAAAGTATCAGAATCAGGATATGGGAGCCCAGGCAGTCTAACTGCAGCCTTAGTCCTAGGTTAGGCTGTTTCCCCACTTTACAAACTCCTTTACAAAATCCTGAGCTTCATACGTGTGATAAGTAATATCTTCTGCAGAAATTCAATGAATACATGTGAATTCCTGATTGAAGATTTCATGACAAGGTCTGGAAAAGATGCTCAGAATTCCAGGGGCAATGTCCCATAGTAGGAAGCATCCCAAGTTGAAAGGCAGGTGACAGGTTCTAGTAGCAAAGATAGCAA
>NW_003852464.1:3371769-3374402 GCF_000181295.1 Otolemur garnettii
AAATTACCCAGTTGTGTGTGGTGGCTGAAAACATGTGTAATCTACTATTAGTTCCAGGAAGACTATTACGGCCCACCCCCTTACACCCCCAACCACTGCGGGGGCTCAGAGGCCTAACCTAATCACAGAGTACCAGCTGCAACAATCAACCAGGGAGGGACTAATCCTGTCCTTCTTGGCACTTATTTATTTCAAATATTATTTGGTAATTTTTTTTTCCACAAAGAACATCATCTTGGAGCACATTTCTGGTTGGAAGATCCGATTTTGATGTCAGCTGCAGAAATGGTGCTATTTACTTTCTTGCGATTGGCTCTAAATGGCTACTTGGATCCCTGTTTCTTCTTCCTTTCCTGAGATAATTTCAGCAAAATTGTAAAATCTCTTTATGGGACAAAACAAAGTATGAGTTTTGTTGTCCAAAGGTGGATGGACAACATAACTTGATAACTGCATGGAGTCGACGTGGTGTGTTTCAGGATCTATGCTCGGGAAGATGTAAAAAGAATTTTAAAAAAACACAAGTGTCGTTGACCGATTTATGCCAAACCGATACAAAGAAAACCTGAATATTTGACTTCTGAGACATTAAAGGCTGTGATGCCAAATAGTGATAATTCATGTGGCCCAATTTTTGTTAAATTTAACTGTATCCTTCCTCAATGTTGTGGAATCCATAGTGTATATGTTATTAGACATATTATATACTTGTCTCATGCAAGCTTCCTTCAGAACTTTTTGAAGATCAATAGGTTACATATTAAAAACAAAAATAGAAATTAGGTTGTACATTGGCCTACCTGCAATGGTTTAAATATCACTTCAGAAAAAAGTGCTGTTGCTTATTCCCTTATTGACCTATTTGAATGCTTAAAAAAAAAGATCCTCAGCATGAAGGATTTGGTAGGTGGTATTTTCACTCACTCTAAACATCTCTCTTTGCTCACCGAGGATCTTTGAACAACAGAAGGAAGGGAGTTTTCACAAAGGACAAGAAGTTAGTCTTCTGGGGGTAACATTATCTACTCTAGTGAAGTGGTCCTTTGAGGTTCCTCAGTGGTTGAAAGCCACACTTTCATTTACTATTTGTAGATTATATTGTTTAAAGTTTTCTGTATGGTGAGCAGAGGCCGCTATGGCAAAACAGAACGGTATAAAGAGCCAGCACTCTGCCTCAGTCCTAGTTCTGTCACCAAATAACTTGTGATTCTAGGTCAGTCTCACAAACATGCTGCCCTGTGTTTTCTTTCCATAAAATGTTAATAGTCCTCTTAATGTGGCTTTGCAGTGATATGACCTACTATACGGGGAGACACTTTATGGTAATGTACAATGCACTTTGTTCATCGGGGTTCATTTACATGTTCATAATAGTCCCCGTTTGCTGGCATGGTTCTCCTTTCCCTTTATCTGATTCAATGATTATTATCAAAATCTTTATGGGTCATATTAGCCCCCTGCCAGTTCTCCAGCGTTCCCTTTCCACTCCTGAAGCTTTTCATAATTTATTAACCTGAATATATTTCCACCCATTTCTCTAATGTGGTATTTCATACCATATAAATTTGTTCCTTATACAAAATCATTTATATGGTAATAACTTGGTCAGGCTGACTCAAATATTAACTCTTTTCGTACCCCACTCACTTATAGTGAGGCTAATAGGCTCACAAAAGATGCTTTTACAGTGTTTCTTGGGGCTTTGCAGGCTCATTTTTCAGACTCTGTTATATTTTTACCTCCGTAATTCCATGAGTGGTGATTATTTTACAATTAGCTTGTAAGGCATCTGAAGACAAAAGCATTGTTTCCTTAACCTTTCTTTTTGTGCCAAGGGTTTTTGTTTTGTTTTGTTGTTTTGTTTTACAGATAAACAGAAGCACAGAAATATCCCTAAACTGAGTATGTGGTGAAACGTGGGGAGCTCCTGCCCAGGGCTGCCGGTCTTGGGATCCTAGAGTTCTTGGCAGGCAGCTCAGGGGGGGCTCAGAAACCAGACACAAGGAGTTCACCTGAAAGGGCAGAACAGAGGCCAGGACTGAAACCAGAGACACCCAGGCAGGTAAGCTGGATTCTGACAGTAAGAGTTACTTAGAGTCAGGAGGAATGCCCTGAAGCCTGAATTTAGTTACAGCAGTTCTCTCAAGGTTATTTAGGAAGGGAGCTGTTCAAGGTGTCTTGATCGCACTTCATGTATTCAAGCAACAAGTAGCCAGTGAGAACCAGCTCTGTGCCAGGAAGAGTCCTGACACTGTGTGTCTGTGATGGGTGAGCCAGACAGCAGAGGCGCTGTGCTCACCTGTCTCCCTTCTCAGAAAACAATAGACAAACTAATGACTTGTTACAGATAAGAATGAATGCTAAGAAAGGAAAAAACTAGGTACAGCCGGGCTTTGATCCACAAGGGGGAGGCATGATTTAAGATGGCATGGGAAGCCCAAGAAAGAGCCATCCATTCTAAACAGCAAGAGAAGCGTCCCAGGAGAAACATGCAAAAACACCCTCTGTCCAGCAGGAGCCGGACTCCACAAGTGATTTCCTTTTGTATAAATAATGTTAAACAAAAAAATAGCCTGTAGACAAGACTGTTGTTAAGACCATGATGAAAATGTGTTGGGACCCCTCCAATCGGG
>NW_003852464.1:3375658-3377045 GCF_000181295.1 Otolemur garnettii
ATATCCCTCTTAGCTGTACATAATCATTTATCCAGTCACTGGAATTTATCAAATTTTACGTGACTAATTCCATCCCTTTGATCACTAACACCGTATGCCCCCAACCTTATTCAATACCCCCCTCACTGCAATTTTCTGCACCTGAGTAAACAGGAACGATACTTGTCCATTGGTTTCAATTAGAAAAGTCAGAATTATCTACATGGTCTTCCTTTCCCTCTGACCATACTTGGCCCATTTATCCAATTCTTCCATTTTTACTCCAACATGTAGACTAGATCCTTTGACTACATCTCACCTATCACACTTTTAGTCCAAGGCACCATCATCTCTGGGCTAGACTGTGGCAGAACCTTCCTCCCTGCTCTTTCCGTACACATCCTTCCTCCTCGACCGAATCCATCAACTGCCAAAGCATATTTTACAAACATAGATCAGGTCACCATCCTGCTTAAACCTTGAATGGTTTTCCCTCACGTTGACCCAAATCCTAAGGCTTCGCTTGGCTTACTCCACGTCCCCCCCAGGTGTTCCCATATCACTTCCTCCCTCAATCCTAGTGATTTAGCAAAGGAATCTTCACCAGTGCCTTGAATATAATAAGTCCTTTCTTGCCTTAGAGTTTTTTCACTTGCTGTGTCATCAACTGAAAACAACTTTTCCCTTAATTTTTTAGTAGCTGGTTCTCTCTCTCTCTCTTGCTTGATTTATTTAGGCAATTGGCCTCATGAGGTTATGAGGTTAGCATGTCCCAAACCTACAGG
Source organism: Otolemur garnettii (assembly GCF_000181295.1). Lineage (NCBI taxonomy): Eukaryota > Metazoa > Chordata > Mammalia > Primates > Galagidae > Otolemur > Otolemur garnettii. The sequence continues at coordinate 3,376,423 of NW_003852464.1, forward strand.
CAGGTGAACAGGCTGGAACCCCGGCAGGATATCTGCGTTACAGTTAAGGCAGGCATCCTCCTTTGCTGAGAAACTTCAGTTTTTGTGTTTAAGGCCTTCATTTATTGGATGAGCGAGTCCTGCTCACATTATCAAGGGTAATAAGATTTACCCTAAATAACTTGATTATTAAAGTTAGTCATATCTGTAAATTCCCTTCATAGTAAACATGTGAAGTAGTGTTTGAACAAACAGCTGGGCACTATAGCATAGCCTACTAGAGATATAAAATTTATCATCATGCCATTTCCAGGTTTCCTGTGCCCATGGGAGTTTCTTTCACAGACTTCTGTCTTTTTTCTACATTGAATAGGTCCTAATTTTCTCTTAAGTGTTTGTTTGCTTACTTATTAATTTTTCATTTCTAACCCTGGACTCTAAGTGTCTATGAGTTGAGAACAGTTTGTGAATATGTATCCAATGCTGGTAAAGTCCTTGCTGTATGTTAAATATTGGACAAGTAGTTGATACTTCATATTTGTCTATGGAAAGGATTAACAGCCAGGAAGAGCTTGAGATGAGAAGTTTTGTCCAAGTTTCTAAAATTCTATGAGAGTGGGAATATCACATGCTAAGCATAAGCC